>NC_068395.1:490906-505906 GCF_023724105.1 Carassius gibelio | reverse complement strand
ACACACACACACACTCACTCACTCACTCTCTCTTTCAAACACACACACACACTCTGTCTCACACACACACACACACACACACACACTCTGTCTCACACACACACTCTGTCTCACACACACACACATTGTCTCACACAAACACACACACACACACACACACTCTGTCTCACACACACACACACACACACACAATCTGTCTCACACACACACACACACACACTCTGTCCCACACACACACACATTGTCTCACACAAACACACACACACACACACACACTCTGTCTCACACACACACACACATAAATGAATATTCAATAAGTATCGAATACCAAAATTACAATGCAAATTCATTATTAATCACTCAAATAATTGAGATTGTTTTAAGGCTGATTTAAACACTGAAATACATTTTTCAAATGATTTTGAAATCCCTCAAAACTTGGAGTAACTTTCTTTAATCTGCATCAGTTCCTGTGCTTCACGCTGACCTCTGTGGTTTAGTTTAGATCAGCTGCTCTAACATGTCTTCCTCCTCTGCTGGTGGTGACAGGGCACGTTTGCGTTCTCGCTGATCAAGTACACTCCTCTGAAGTATAATAACGAGTATGTGTACCCGTGGTGGGGGTACGCTCTGGGCTGGCTGCTGGCGCTCTCCTCCATGCTCTGCATCCCGCTCTGGCTCCTTTCTAAACTGAGCACAGCCAAAGGGTCACTGAGAGAGGTGAGTGATTCTGCCTGGATCATGTGTCTCTTCTGCTCATCAAGCCTGCATCTATGTGTCACAGCAAAAGCAGGAAAACTGTCAAATAATTTAGCTATTTAAAATATCTGTTTTCTGTGTGAATCTCTGTTGAACTGTAATTTATTTCTGTGATGTGCAGCTGTATTTTTACTGCTAGCATCATTCCTGCAGTCTTCAGTGTCACATGATCTTTAAATAGTAAAAATATAACATTTTACTGCATTTCAGGTCAAATAAATGCAGGCTTGGAGAACAAAAGAGACTTATTTAAAAAAAAACATGTTGACTGGTCTTGTGTATTTATATATCTAATAATATTTTATAATATTATTATTATTAGCAGTAGTATTAATTTATTTAATAAGTATTATTTGATTTCAGTTTCAGTTCCACCGAACCATGCAGATTGTTGCATGTAATTCAACATAATATAGTTTAAAGTTAATTGAAACAATCAAACCATCTTATACAGGTTGTGTTTTTTGTTGTTGTTGTTGTTGTTTTCAGAAAACACATCTTAACTTGTAGCCGGCTGATCAAATGATGAATCAAATATTAAAATCTCTTTTAGATATTATACTATATCTAGTATCATTATTCACATCAGAAAAGAGCATTGCGTTGCATTTTTGGGATATAGTGAGCAGTGGTTGTATAATACTGTACATATTTTGACATGCATTGAGAAAAATCATGTTATGCACACTCTCTGCTTTCTCTGCTCAGCGTTTCCAGAAGCTCATCACTCCCTCGCAGGACCTGCCCAAAACCAGACGAGAGCAGGAGAAGCTTCAGGCCATCTTCACAGCCGACGGCGACGCTCTGCGCTCCACCAAAGATGGGTACATCCCTGTCAGCGAGAAGGAGTCGCACTGCTAGACGTGTGCCTCTGAACCTTCCTGTGATACCTCACACAGAACTGACAGCCAAAAACATTACCACAGACAGACAGAAGGGCTACTTCTCATTTACAAAAAACAGTGGTTAGTTCATCACACACTCTCAGAAGAAAAGGTACAAAAGCACTGGAACAGGTGCACTTTTGTACCTTTTTTTCGGAGCGTCCACATCTAGAGATTTCAGTTAAAGCCGTTTCTCAAAAGGAGATGTTTCTCCACTTAAGCAGCCTGTTGTGTTCCTATCGAAGGTTTTTATAAAGGGCTTGTTATCGTTCACCTGGTTTTATACAGCACTTGATTCGTGAAAAAAAACATCATTTATTCTGTCTGTTGACGGTGTTTTCTGATTCATGGAGAAATCAAAACAGATACATCCAAAATCTCATCAGTAAAAACTAAATGAAAGGAGAACTGTAAACCTGGCTTCATCCAATCTTCTGGAAATGCATGCAGATTTGTGTCTATCATATAATACCTCATTTGCATGACTAAACATAACACTTCAGAAAAACATGTTTGCAGTCCTTAATAAACTAAGTATGGTGATCTATTACTTTTTTTTGTTAGTTGGTTTGTTGGTGTTTTTACCTTATTCACCTGTCTTGCATTAAATTAAACATTAATAATGCTCAGTATTGTGTGCTATGTTGTGCTTTTAGGATATAATAAACTGCACCCAAAGCATTCTGGGTCTTTTCCCCATCAACCCCTTCTGAAACAGAAACTGGAGGGTCTTTAAGGACTGTTTCAGTTCAAACAATCAATGCATCTGCTTTCTAAGGAAGCAAAATTGTGTTTTTTTAGAGTCCATGTGGATGTTGATGGTAAACACAGCAATGTCTGTGGGGTTTTATACAAGAACCATCTTGCATGAGTTATTATTAATCCTTATGAAGGTTTTAGACGATACAGAACGGATGCATGCATGAATATGGTACTGTTTTGAGGTTTCAGTGTTACACAGGTTCAGTCATCGTTTTTGTGCACTTCTTTGAGAATGTTTTAGGATATAAATCATTTGTGATTTTTGTATTTTTATTGTGAAACTGTTTGAGCAGTGTGCATCTGTCATGTCGAATCTGCTGTGTGATAAAGCTATGGAATTTTAACTTCTGCACAAATCAATCAGAATGCATTTTAAGGACAAATCGGATGTATTTCTTCTTCCTTGTTTTCACTGGTGCATGCTGTCTTGATGTATATGAAGTCTTGTGGAAGCAGTCTTTGTGTTTATAAGCTGTACACATCAGTTGCATTGGGTTTCACAACCTTGTAGATGTGTAACATTTGAGCCAGATATACCTTATTACTCATGTACATTACATCAATAAAAAGAAACCACTATGAGGACTATTCAATACAGCATGTGTAATTACAGATAATAGCGGTCAACTGTTGCATTGAATTGCAACTTTAATTTAAATGGTTTTATTAATTTTATGCTAGTGTAAAATTTTGTGGTTTCTTTACTCTAATGCACAGAAAGGATAAAAGTATCTGCTAAATGAATTAATCTTAATGCAAATACACACACACACACACATATATATATATATATATATATATATATATATATATATATGATGAGCACATCCATATTAATAAAAACACTCAAATTGAAACTCATTTACAGTATGCATTTGCATGAACACACACAAAAGCTCTCTAAGGAGCAAAAGCATACTGTATATAGGGGTTAAAAGGACAAAACATTGACAATAAATTAGGTGATTACTTTAATTTAATAATGCATGAAATTAATTGCTAAATAGTTTGCATTAATTTCATATTAGTGTAACATTTCTTGCATTAAAACCTTGGGAATACTTGACAATATCTATATTTGTACGCGTCTCATGCAAGTCATTTTGAATTAAAAGTAAAGAAATAAATCTAACTGTAAAGGCATTTATCTGGTGAGAATATTGCAAATTAGATGCATGCTTGCAAGCACTCCTGTGCATATGACTTTTTTTTTTACCTTTTTTTTAAATCTGAAAATAGACTTCTCTTAAGGAGCAAAAAGGGTAAATATGATAAAATCTAAAAAATAATAATAATGTGAAAAATGGCATTTTATACATTTTATAAGTTTTAATGATAGCTTTACGTTAGATTTTTCTGAAAGTTTCGATCGTCGTCTTGAGGTAAACTTAATTTAAAATGTACTTTTTTATTGTACGGACTTCAAAAATACAATATAATATCACGTGTTATTTATTTATTTATTTATTTATTTATTTATTTATTTATTTATTTAGAGCATGTCTCCGTTCATTGGTCACTTTTCCCGCCTGCAGCGCAGCTGAGCGCCTCACGGGGGCGCCAGACATAGACATATAAACACCTGGACGCCTCATTGGCCGCTTTCTTTTAATGTCTATGGCTCGACCGAACGTCAACGTCACCGCCATATTGGAGCGGGCAACGCTCATAACTCTCACATCAGGACAGAAGAAAACATAAGACAACAGTTAAGTCAAAAGTTAGGAAGGATGGGAGTTGACACAATTTCAATAAAAGGATTACTAGGAAATCGGACAAGACAATCAAGAATTCATGAATTATTATTTAAATATCTAAATAAAACAGGAAAGTAAATAGAATTTAATTTTTTTTTTCTTCCAAAGCCAAGTACACTCCACACTCCAGATCAGTAGGTGGCGGAAATGCACCATTTATGTTGGTCTGCCAATCCGCCCTTAAACACTATAAGAAGAAGAAGAAGAAGAAGAAGAAGAAGAAGAAGAAAACATACCTGACTCATCGACAGATTGGACACCTACAAACCGTCACACGATAATAAAAACAGATCTCGGGGTGTTATCTTTCACAGGTAAGACTCAGCTGTTCTTTCTCGGTGTTTTTTGGTCATTTTTAACATTATGTTGACAGCTTAATTAACCACCAGTGTCAGACTATTAATAATAGATAGCGATATCGCTAACGTAGTTAGCAGTGAAAGCTGAGACTTCATAAGAATTAAAAGTTTAAATGAATTCTTATTACGTTTTAACTTATTGCCGTTTATATAATAAACTAAATGCTGTTATGAGCACAATATACAGAGTGAGCCCTTTGACTGTCTAGATTAATGTTGGAGATAAAGCTTCTCTCTTTAATTTCACTACCGTTACTTATTTACAAAGATGAAGTAGTAACACTGTAGAATACTAGTCCTTTAGTTAATGTTAGTTAATTCATTAACAAACATGAACAAACAATGAACAATACATTTATTACTGTATTTATTCATCTTTGTTCATGTTAGTTAATGAAAATAGTTTTTCATTGTTAGCACAACTTTTGATTTAAATAATGCATTAGTAAATGTTGAAATGAACATCAACTAAGATAAATAAATGCTGTAGAAGGATTGTTCTTGCTTAGATCATGTTAACTAAAGTAGTTGACTAATATTAACTAATGGACCGTTTTTCAAAAGTGTTACTGATTAAGTTTATCATCACTTGAACTTATTCTATGTATTCTTTTTTCTTCTCTTTTATTTTTTTTGCAAACAGGACAAGGACAGTCTTAAGGAAAGCTGAGGAAAGCTGTTCTCAGAGACGAGACTATTCCTCCACAGACTAGTGTTGTGTTTGTACTAAACCCAGAGCAGCCCTGAATGAATCGAAAGAATGACCAGCTCATATTCTAAAGCCATTAATCGTTTGAAAGCATTAATTTATACCAGAAAACAAGACAGAAATACTACGGAAGAAAATCATTTATCACTTAATCGTTTGATTCTGATTCATTCAGACATTTCTAATAATGTTGATATAAATGCTAATACTGCACTGATGTTTATAATAAAAGAAGACATAATCATTCATAAACTTTTGAACCCAGCAAAGAAATAATGGATGTTGCATTAAGTCATTTATTTTCTCATTACACACAGTCAAGTATATTACAGATCTCTTCATACTCTATATAAAATTAGATTCGTTGGCGTATATATTCAGATTTGAGAGGTTAAAGGGCAGAGAGCATGATCACTATACAGCGGATTCCTCACTGCTTCCTCACATCAGCAATAATCTGGGGAAGAAACAATGATTACACTCTGTATTCCAGTGCTAATATATGAACATCATCAAACCAAGACATCTGCAGGAGATGCATAATGACCTCAGATATTAATTTTTATTATCTACTCAATATATTTATTTTTAGATTTTTATTGGTTAATTCTTAAAAGGGGGGAAAAAAATCTGCCAAAGGTGAAAACTATTGTTTTTCTCAGCCGCTGACAGATATTTGTTCTTGTTTTAATCATGAACTCATTTATATTTCAGTAAATGCTTCTCGATTTAAGGATGTTCAGATATTTGAGCTGGAAAACAAGAGGAAGAGCATCATTCTCTGCGGTGAAGAAGAACACCATGACCTTCATCAAATTAAAATCTCTCGTGTTTGTGTCCGAGTCGAACGGTGGCAGGTAAAAGAAAAGAGTAAAAAATAAACCCTGGACAATCTTCCTAAAACATACGTCTGCAGGAGCCTTGATGATTATAAATATGCTTTATCTTTATCAAAGTATTAGTTCATCAAGCCTTGTGTTCAACTCCATATTTATACTGAAATTAAAAGTAGCTGTGATCTTATTCTAGTTAGCGGCTCTGAAATCGAGTGACAGCTGATTGGTTGATTGACAAATGTCTTCACACACAAAGTGCTTCATATTCAAACACAGTTTAGATTAACACTCATATAACTGTATTGTTTGTGTGAGAGGAATCAAACAATCAAATCATGCGATCGTTTACTCTTCCTCAGCCTGAACAAGTGTTTTTTTTTTTCTGTTGAACACTAAAGAAGATGTTTTTTGAGAGCGAACCGTTGACGGCACCCATTGACTTCTGTGCTACAGGAAGAAATACTATGGAAGTGAATGGGTACCATCAACCGTTTGGTGTTTAAAGCATCATCTTTTTAGCATTCAGCAGAAGACAGAAACTCGTACAAAACATATATAATTTTTACATTTTATTTAAAAAAATAAATATGTAAAATAAGCACACACAGTTAAACTTTTATTCCTAACTAGTAATTCATTCCCAAAGCAACCAACTATGTGTCATTGTTGTTAACTAAGACTGAAACTACTAAAAACAGTTTTCTGTAATTGAAATAAAGCTAAAGTAAAATGAGTTGCTTTGCAATGATTTGTAAAGTAAAAAGCACTATAAATTAAATGAAAACAGTACTGAAATTAAAGTAGTAACTTTTTACAAAAAAGTTGAAATGCTAAAATTATTAAAACTGACATCAACATAAAGGCTAAAAAAAATTAATAAAACTCATTCCTAAACCTCAAACTGTGACCATGAAGCTAAAAGCTATGCTATGTGTCACTCTGAGAAAGTGCTGTAACAGTTTATAAAGACCTTGATGTTGTTTGGACACCGTGTGTGTGTGTGTGTGTGTGTGTGTGTGTGTGTGTGTGTGTGTGTGTCCACCTGGATGTTCCCGTGTTTGGTTCCTGGGATGATCTGAATCCTCTCAAAGTCCCTCCCCAGGATGATGACGTCACAGTCAGAGTAGTACGCCTGTCGCACGAGCCCCGGACAAAACAACACACACAGTCTGACACTGATAATCACAGAGAGTTCTACATATCATCTGAATCTAATGTTTTGCTACATTTCTATTTATTTTTTTAAATCGAGGAATCAGAGTTTTAAATGTTTTCATTTACGGTTAATAATCTCTGCTGCTGCTGTTACACTCACAGTCACGAACAGCTTGAATCATCTGGACTTTTTGAGTCAAATATTTTGGCAATTTTTTTTGCATTTTTATTTTATATTATTTCTTAACATATCCGACAATATCAGCCTTCATTTTGAATGTATCTTGTATCTTGAATGTATGTTTGTTTATCTTTGTAAACTTTTTGTTGCTCTTGTGTTGTGTTGTTTTTTATCCTCATTTGTAAGTCACTTTGGATAAAATCGTCTGCTAAATGAATAAATGTAAATGTAAACTTATCGAATTATGGCTTCGTTTCCTTACACGAATATCGAAATATTCAACTCAAATAAACACCTGTATGATGCAGTATTAGTATTAGAATTTAATTTAGGGTCCTGAAATACCCTGAACACTGCACAGAGGAAGATGACCATTGCTACAAAAATAAAATAAACTAATCCTATTTTGTTTTAATTTTCCCTTACTAAATTATACAGTTACTGATGCTATGGACTGTGGGATTACTAAAAGGCTATTAACAAAAATCTGTCTCTAAACCTCTTTTCTCTTTATTAAAAGTTGATCTAGACAAGTACATGATAGAATCAAATGTTTTGCAAATCCGCTCGAAAGACCTGATCTCAAATGATTCGGGAATCGCGCTTCGGAGTCCCGATCTGAATCAAATGTTTGGCAAACTCCGAAGCCCCGATTAAATGATTCGCGAATCGCGCTTCGGAGTCCCGATCTGAATCAAAGCGAACTCCGAAGCCCCGATCAAATGATTCGCGAGTCGCGCTTCGGAGTCCCGATCTGAATCAAATGTTTGGCAAACTCCGAAGCCCCGATTAAATGATTCGCGAATCGCGCTTCGGAGTCCCGATCTGAATCAAAGCGAACTCCGAAGCCCCGATCAAATGATTCGCGAGTCGCGCTTCGGAGTCCCGATCTGAATCAAATGTTTGGCGAACTCCGAAGCCCCGATTAAATGATTCGCGAATCGCGCTTCGGAGTCCCGATCTGAATCAAAGCGAACTCCGAAGCCCCGATCAAATGATTCGCGAAACGCGCTTTGGAGTCCCGATCTGAATCAAATGTTTTGTGAACTCGCTTCAAAGCCCTGATCTCCAATGATTCGCGTAAGGCGCTCGATTCCCGATCTGAATCAAATGTTTAGTGAACTTGCTCCGAATCCCAGATCTCAAGTTTTTTTTGTTTTTTCTTTTACAAATTTTATTAACATTTTGACAAAGTACAATTTTATGACAAAATTGAATCAATATACAGCTTAATAAATCTCATCTTAACAAAGGTGAACAAAATAAGAGAGGAAAAGATCCGAAAAAAATAACAAATAAAATTAAATAAATAAAAAAACAGATACATAATTGAAAAAACACTTAGGGGTCTGTATTAAAATAATGAAATAATTTGATTGTTTTGTTTAATTTGTTGTTGTTCTTTTTTAATTTTCAATGCAGTTCCAATATTTTTTAAGGTCTGTTATTCTGAAATTGTAAAAGGAGGGTTTGCTTCTTTGCCAAATCATTTTGTGCAGATAATATTTAGCTAAAATAATAATTAAGTTAATTACATATTTTTCATTGGCTGATAAATTTGGCTCAGTGACTATAAGAAGTATTTCAAATTTACTTAGAGAAATATTATTTTTTTTATCTTTTGGGATCAACAAAAACATGCTCAATGGTTTCTCCTTCACATTCACAGAATGTACAAAAGTTACACACAGTTGGAAAAAAGTACAGATGTTTGCTTTTGAAGGATAATATCTGTGAACAATTTTGAATAAAACTTCTTTGATTTTATTTACAAAAATATACTGGTGAGGTAGCAGGAAGATCATGTTCCATAATTTCTTGTCCAGTAAAGTCCATCGGTGTTTACATATAGGAGTACTGGCAGGATCAAGTATGTTTCTAATAAAAGTATTTTTACATCTCTTATCTGTGAGTGGAATGGCAGAAATAGTAGGAGAACTGACTGTTACAGATGGAGAAGTATCTGTCTGTATGCTCTGCGCTAAAGAAACAAGACTAACAGGAATAGACTCGATCACCATTTTGAATTATTCTTGAGATGTATCAATACCATATTTTTCCATGAAGTGCTCACAAGAATAAAATTATTTTTTTGTATTTAGCAAATTGTTTACTGTATACAGATTACATATAAATCAATTATTCAGAGAGAGTGTTTTGTTTTTGTGGTGTAGTATATATGCATTGTTCCAAAGAAAACAGTTGAGAGGGGAGAAATTGTGTTTAAAGATAAGATTCCAACATAACAAGGTTTGTTTATGAAAATTGCTTAATTTCACAGGGAGTTTTCCTACCGAAAAAGGACATATCAATAGAAAGTTAAGAAAACCAATAGTTTCAAATAAGCTGTTTGGAATAATATTCCACTGTTTGGACACTTGAGGAATCTTTTAATCCAGTTGATTTTTATAATTTGGTTAAATGAAGTAAATGTCAGTACATTCAGACCACCTTCAGCCAGAGGGTTTGAAAGAACAGACCTTTTAAACTTGTCAGGATTCTTCTATATAAATTTGAAGATAATTTTATCTAATTGGGAACATGTGGATTTTGGAACATCTAGAGATGAGAAAATGTAAGCTGCTCTTGACATCCCTTCTGCCTTATTTAACAGAACTCTGCCATATATGGATAGATCTCTGGCAGACCAACAATTAAATTTGGTTTTGATGGTCTGAGCCCAGATCTCAAGTTATTTTCCAGTGAAAGCGCTATAGCGTTCATTCGCTTGACGAAAAATGGCGGAGACCAAAAGTATTCAGATGTGTATAGTGTGCCTTTGTGTTCTAATTCAAATAAATAAATAAAATAAAAATTATAGTTTTCCCACCGACGAAAAAAAAAGCGTTGAAATTGAGCTATTCGGCGAGAGGAGGAGGCGACAATTACTGTGAGGAAAGGTACTTTAGTGTGTGCTAAGCAATAACTTATATTAAAAGCTCATTGGCAACTATAGACATTAATCAAATATAGTATGTTTTATTTGTATTGTTAGATGTAACGTTTACATTTAATGTAGCACATGGTAGCAGTTATGCTAACAGTCGCGCAGGCTAGTCAAGCGGTGTGTTTATACTTTTGCCATCACCCTTTTATACTGCTCTCTTTCTGGCTTAAGTCACACAGAATTAACAAAGACATTTAAAGATATCAATAAAATCCACAACAATGTAGAAAATACGAGCAGTTGAACAAACATCTGTTGTACAAGCAGAATTCAAATTATTTATAATGGTTTGTAGGTTATTTAACTTTGAATTGATGTTCTGAGTAACTGGTATATTATTGCATAAATGTGATAGTAACTTTCCAAATAATAAGTTGTTTTTATTAAAGTTTTATGTTTAACACAAAATAATACATGTATTGTTGTTTGCTTTATGTTAATTAAGTGCTCTTGCTGAGGGATGGGAAAAATAAAGGAAAAAACACTTCCTAGTGACATCAGCATCATCTACACACCTGCTAGTGACGTCAGCATCATCTACACACCTGCTAGTGACGTCAGCATCATCTACACACCTGCTAGTGACGTCAGCATCATCTACACATCTGCCAGTGACGTCAGCATCATCTACACACCTGCTAGTGACATCAGCATCATCTACTCACCTGCTAGTGACATCAGCGTCATCCACTCACCTGCTAGTGACATCAGCGTCATCCACACACCTGCTAGTGACATCAGCATCATCCACTCACCTGCTAGTGACATCAGCATCATCTACTCGCCTGCTAGTGACGTCAGCATCATCTACACACCTGCTAGTGACATCAGCATCATCTACACACCTGCTAGTGACGTCAGCATCATCTACACACCTGCTAGTGACATCAGCATCATCTACACACCTGCTAGTGACATCATGCTCCTCCTCACCTGCCAGTGACATCAGCATCATCTACACACCTGCTAGTGACATCAGCATCATCTACACACCTGCTAGTGACATCATGCTTCTCTTCACCTGCTAGTGACATCAGCATCATCTACACACCTGCTAGTGACATCATGCTCCTCCTCACCTGCTAGTGACATCAGCATCATCTACACACCTGCCAGTGACATCAGCATCTTCTACTCACCTGCTAGTGACATCATGCTTCTCTTCACCTGCTAGTGACATCAGCATCTTCTACTCACCTGCTAGTGACATCATGCTTCTCTTCACCTGCTAGTGACATCAGCATCATCTACTCACCTGCTAGTGACATCATGCTTCTCTTCACCTGCTAGTGACATCAGCATCTTCTACTCACCTGCTAGTGACATCATGCTTCTCTTCACCTGCTAGTGACATCAGCATCATCTACTCACCTGCTAGTGACATCATGCTTCTCTTCACCTGCTAGTGACATCAGCATCATCTACACACCTGCTAGTGACATCATGCTTCTCTTCACCTGCTAGTGACATCAGCATCATCTACACACCTGCTAGTGACATCATGCTTCTCTTCACCTGCTAGTGACATCAGCATCTTCTACTCACCTGCTAGTGACATCAGCATCATCTACTCACCTGCTAGTGACATCATGCTTCTCTTCACCTGCTAGTGACATCAGCATCATCTACACACCTGCTAGTGACATCAGCATCATCTACACACCTGCTAGTGACATCAGCATCATCTACTCACCTGCTAGTGACATCATGCTTCTCTTCACCTGCTAGTGACATCAGCATCATCTACACACCTGCTAGTGACATCAGCATCATCTACACACCTGCTAGTGACATCAGCATCATCTACTCACCTGCTAGTGACATCATGTTTTGTTACCTTCTCAGCCAGGATTTTAACGAACATTATACATATAATCTTTCACATACTTCTAAGTGTGCTTTTTTTTTTTTTTTTTTTTTTTTGCTGATTTTAATGCTTAGATTTTAGGGGGAAATTTAACTCTTTACTTATGATCTGCAATATCGTTTCAGATTCTGAACACATCAGAAATCACCAACCCTTCCTGACATATCTTTCCAGTTTGGGGTAGGTATGTTCCAACAATATAACATAAATAACAATAAAATATAATTAATTGAAGCATGACTTATTGGGGTAACTGTTTTTTCTTGTAATAGAACACTATAGAACTACATTCACTATAGAACAGGAACATCATTTGTTGGTAAATTTTTCTTGCCTATTTTCTTCCTAGCAAAAAATTAATGTATTTGCCAAAGTAGAATTCATAACTTTAGCCGTGATCTCTGTGATCAGCTCCTCATCTCTCCATACCCTCTCCACATGGAAGTCACCTCTTGTACTTGTCACAAGATCACACCAGGTTAACTAAGCCAGTAACCATCAGCTGACCGGGGAATGCCAAGTGTGTGTTTCTTTCTCAGCTTTGCATGGTCCCCAATAAACTCAACGTGGGATGCCTCTCCGATTTCTTTCACATCAGCGCACTTAACCTCTACCAGGCCACAGGGAGGTTCTTCATTTGGTCCACCACTTTGCCATCTGCACCAAGGTGTGGAGCATCAGGGTGGATGATGAGACCAGATGGAAGAAGGTTAAGGTCAAAGGTCTCCTCATAGCGGTGAAGAACCTCTGGCTCAAGTTTCAATCCTCTACACATCGCTCTCTAGAGACCCTGACAGATGTTTACACACACTGTTTAATGCAAGATATAAATGCATTTAACCTGCAATCACAAATACATAATGTTTGGATGTTTTAATCCCAAAATGTTGAATACTGATATTTGCAATGATAAAAGAAAGAAAGTGCTTGAAGAGGTGAAATTAAAAACACCAATATCTAGACAATCATGAATTGTAACATCACTTCCTTTAATGTTTTTACTATTCAGTTGATATGGAATTTGTTGAAATGTTAAATTTAAAAAAAATGTATTACATGTTTATATGAAACGCTTATACAAAATAAATATGTAGTTAACTTTAAAGTATATCTACATTTCTTGCTTTCATTCATGGTCATATGAAAAATTTGCCGTACTTAAGTGGTAGATTTCTGCCATTTACTGGAAAACATTTAAAATTAAAATTTTAAACAAAAGCACTATATGAACATTGTGAGTGATTTTATTACACTAATATACAATCAGACATCCCAATTTCTGTTTTGGTAAAGTCATTACTGTAAGTGTCATGTCATTTAGATGAATTAGAATTTAATTTGGGGTCCTGAAATACCCTGAACACTGCACAGAGGTTAAGATGACCATTGCTACATAAATAAAATAAAAATTGAAACTCGTCCTATTTTGTTTTAATTTTCCCTTACTAAATTATACAGTTACTGATGCTATGGACTGTGGGATTACTAACAGGCTTTTAACAAAAATCTGTCTCTAAACCTCTTTTCTCTTTATTAAAAGTTGATCTAGAATCAAATGCTTTGCAAATCCGCTCGAAAGACCTGATCTCAAATGATTCGCGAATCGCGCTTCGGAGTCCCGATCTGAATCAAATGTTTTGCACATCCGCTCTGAAATGTGAAATGTATTTCAAAATAAGATTCAACTACAAAAATGTAATTATGGTGTAAGATGGATATATAAGAAAGCAGATTGGGGAAAACTTCAAATGTTATGTGAAGAACAATTCAAAAATCTGTCAGTAGAGGATAGTGTTGATGACAGATATAATAAAGTAGTGAATGGCATTTATTTTGCAGCCTCTCAGTCTATCTCACTATCAAGTGGTATAAGTACAAGAAAGAATGTACCATGGGGGTCAGAGGAGTGCTCGGCAGCAATCAGAGAAAGGAATAAAGCATTTCAGTTCTTAAAAAGAACACTCACCCCAGAAGCAGTCATAGATTATCAAAGAAAAAGGGCTTATGTTAAAAAGATTATTAAAAATTAAAAAAGGACAGCATGGCAAAATGTTAGTGATACAATAGGGAGGGAAACCGAAGTAAATGCAGTCTGGCGTATGATTAAAAAGATGAATGGAATTGACAGCTTTAAGAAAATACCTGTAATGGAGGAAAATGGGAAGGTAGCTATCACAGATAAAGAGAAGGTTATTATGTCGGCTCAAACATTTGCTAAAGCTCATTGAACATTTAGATGATACATTTTTAACAAGACGACAACAAATTAACAATATCTCTGGAGATTCTTGCAAGAAAAAGCAAGATTTTAATAATATTTTGGATGATGAGTTTAGTTATTTTGAATTAAAAACAGCAATCAATAACTCAAAGAGTACCACACCAGGAAGAGATATGATAAGTTATAGAATCTTAAAGAAATGATCACCAAAAGCGTTAGAAGCATTATTGGATTTATATAATTATATATGGAATGAGGGTATCCTTCCTAAACAATGGAAAACAGCAATTGTGCTCCCTCTAGCTAAGCCTGGTAAAGATATAACCAAATCTAGTAGTTCTAGACCCATCGCTCTTACCTCTACACTATGTAAAGTAATGGAAAAAATGATTGTAAGGCGAATGAATTACATTTTGGAGAAAAGGGAATTGTTAATTTGAAAAGTGGTTTTAGGAAAAGTAGGTCTACAGCAGATGCTTTAGTATTGTTTGAAAATGAAGCTAAAAAGCTTTTGTAATGAAAGATAAGATTACATGTGGTGTATTTCTGTAGGGTACCAGCAC
>NC_068395.1:470906-485906 GCF_023724105.1 Carassius gibelio | reverse complement strand
GAGTGATAAGAATAGATTCTCCTCTGTAAAAAGCTTTAAAACTAATATGTCAATAAAATTAGAGACAATTTTGAACCTGACTTTATTCAATGTTCAGATTACTAGTTTGACGATAAATCATGATATCTCCAGAATCATTATTAGCAGCTTGTTGTGTCACAAAGTAGCATTTCAGAGGAGCTGGTGTGTATCTGAGCTAGTTTAAATGTTTCTCTGGAGTTTCTGAGCAGCTGTGGTGTGTTAGTTATGTGTGGATCTTCACTGTTCAGGGTGACTGACGAACAGAGGAACTGTATTGACAGACCGAGACATCTGCGTATCATCAGTCAGAGAGAG
This sequence comes from Carassius gibelio, assembly GCF_023724105.1. Classification (NCBI taxonomy): domain Eukaryota; kingdom Metazoa; phylum Chordata; class Actinopteri; order Cypriniformes; family Cyprinidae; genus Carassius; species Carassius gibelio. The sequence continues at coordinate 485,570 of NC_068395.1, read as the reverse complement.
TGTGTGTGTGTGTGTGTGTGAGTGTGTGTGTGTGTGTGTGTGTGTGTGTGTGTGTGTGTCAGCTTCTCTCAGATCAGTTCTCTGAAGCTGTGCTGCTCCAGCAGAGGGCGACGTCTCTCAGGACCAGACTCCTTCAGTGCTGCTGGGAAGCTCCTACACACCAGTGAAAATAGATCAAATATATAGTCAAACCCATTAAAGGTGAAATATTGACATCTGAAGAGATTAATATACAAAACACTTGTTTCATTTTTTAATGTTTTATTTTTAGAAGTAAAATTTCTCATTTTAATTTAATTGAACCTGATGTACTAAGATAACTTAAACTGAAATTCTTCATTCCTATCTTTTATCAATTACATTTGCCTTTTTTCATGATTCTGTATTTGGCATTTCCCACTGATCTGTCAGTCTGAACACATAATACATCAAACATTGCTTACTACTCTTTACAGCAACTCTTTTTTGCATATGTAGTTGTTCCATACTTACAGAAAATATAGTGTACAGAATACATGTCGACTGTATATGGTAGTGTGCTGTTGAGAAGTGTATGTTAGTATTTGTGTCTTAATGACCTGAGAAACCCTCCCTCAGTAGTGTGCGAGATGGTCAGTAATCATCTTTTATTGTCTCTGCCACGAGAAGCTGAAGCTGAATAGCATTAAACACGTATCAATAGAGAGTTATCCCACCCCTGATTCAACAGACCACTGCATACTACACACTAAAGACTGCACACACCACACACTCACTACTGCACATCCACAATGCACACTACACTATATTCTACACACTATTTATGAACTCTGGTATATTATATAGCACTAATATATTCTGTAATCTACATGCTGTGCACTACATTACACTTACCTAATTAATGCAGCCTAAAAATCCTTTAACGGATTTGGATATTAAAAGCATATTAGTATGTTATGTGTAAGCCAGGTTAAAGAGATGGGTCTTTAATCTAGATTTAAACTGCAGGAGTGTGTCTGCCTCCCGAACAATGTTAGGTAGGTTATTCCAGAGTTTAGGAGCCAAATAGGAAAAGGATCTGCCGCCCGCAGTTGATTTTGATATTCTAGGTATTATCAAATTGCCTGAGTTTTGAGAACGCAGTGGATATGAAGGACTGTAATACGATAAGAACTTGCTCAAGTACTGAGGTGCTAAACCATTCAGGGCTTTATAAATAATTAGTAGGGCTGGACCAGAATATTAGATTATTTGAATATTTGTTCGGTGGGTTGACATTTGATGTAAACAGTTTCGAATCGAGATTTGAATATTCTTTTTTTTTATTTTCTTCTTGAACACCTGACATCCCCTGTGAAACGATTCTCATTCACTCGTAAATATGAATCGCCCATGAGTGAACGTCATCATGATTCAATTCATCTGGAAGAGAGGACAAAAAGCATAACAGCCCAGCCTAATAATAACTTGTCTAAATTAAAAGTATTGCTCTTAACAAACGTGTTTGTTTTGTATCACTTATGTAGTGTGACACTAGGAACATATAAGCGTTGCATGCGTGAGGCACGCCGCTTCCGGTTCGCAGTGTTCTGTAGTTTATTAAAAGATTATTAACTCTGAACATGTCTCATGTCCATATTGCACCAAAATGCAACACGGCACACCCATAGCTCCACAGCAGCACATCCGCCACACGTGAAGTCCTCATTTCTGAATTTAGCTGTAGGAAATGAATAGTCATCTAGTTTTTTTATATCAGCTATGAATTCTGTTAGTTTTGCAAATTTGTATGTTTAGGCAGGCTGTGAAGAAATATAGAACTGAGTATCATCAGCTCAACAGTGAAAGCTAACACCATGTTTCCTGATGATATCTCCCAAGGGTAACATATAAAGCGTGAAGAGTAGCGGCCCTAGTACTGAGCCTTGAGGTACTCCATACTGCACTTGTGATCGATATGATACATCTTCATTCACTGCTACGAACTGATGGCGATCATATAAGTACGATTTAAACCATGCTAATGCACTTCCACTGATGCCAACAAAGTGTTCAAGTCTATGCAGAAGAATGTTGTGGTCAGTTGTGTCAAACGCAGCACTAAGATCCAATAAAACTAATAGAGAGATACACCCACGATCAGATGATTAGAGCAGATCATTTGTAACTCTAAGGAGCGCAGTTTCAGTACTATGATACGGTCTAAATCCTGACTGGAAATCCTCACATAAACCATTTTTCTCTAAGAAGGAATATAATTGTGAGGATACCACCTTTTCTAGTATCTTGGACAGAAAAGGGAGATTCGAGATTGGTCTATAATTAACTAGTTCTCTGGGGTCAAGTTGTGGCTTTTTTATGAGAGGCTTAATAACAGCCAGTTTGAAGGTTTTGGGGACATATCCTAATGACAATGAGGAATTAATAATAGTCAGAAGAGGATCTATGACTTCTGGAAGCACCTCTTTTAAGAGCTTAGATGGTATAGGGTCTAACATGCGTGTTGTTGGTTTAGATGATTTAACAAGTTTATACAGTTCTTCCTCTCCTATAGTAGAGAATGAGTGGAACTGTTCCTCAGGGGATCTATAGTGCACTGTCTGATGTGATACTGTAGCTGACGGCTGAATGGTTGCAATTTTGTCTTTCATAACATCAATCTTAAAAGTAAAGAAATTCATAAACTCCACACACAATACATTGTAAACACAGCACTTCAAATTAACTTTCAGAATATGAGCTCATAAATAATTATCATAAAACACTCCTCTAAAGTACACATTTTCCTTATGTCAGGGAATAAAATGAGAAGTGCATCATAAATCATCTGGCCCATTCGTCCCAGGTTACGAGACCTTGTCAGCACTTTACAAAGGTTTATCACTCATCCTCATGGTTGCCATGGAGACAGACGGTTAGATAACGGGCTCAGGAGGTTAAGCAGAAGGGTTGAGTTGGGAACGTGGGCCAAATGAGGTGTGAGTTTGATGCTGATGGATCCTCGCGGGGGTTTCATGTCACTAATATGTTATTTCAGAGGTTGATCACGACACTGATGCTGGAGAATCTGTCTGCAGTTTTATCTGAACTCTAGTAATGTCAGTGATGTGACCCGTCATGCTGCGTTTCTGATTGGCACGAATATGTAGACATTACCTTCAGAAAATCAGGAATGGCCGTTTCATCCGGTGGACATCATCATTATTTCAGGTTGAGCGTCTCTTTGCAAATGAAAGCATTCAGAAACATTTGTGAGGCATTGTGCTGAACGGCTCTATAAAGCTGAATCGTGTTTCTGACTGTTCGCTATGATGGGTTTGCGTGTTTTAAACATCTCTCTGGGTTTCACTCATATCACAGCTCATATCTTCAGAGAAATCTCAAGTCCATCTTCATTTCCTCAGTGTCAGCTGATGCTGCTGTGATATATGTGCTTATACAGATTGTTCTTTATCAATGCACTTTAAATCTCTGCAATATTTTAAAATGGAAAAAGAGGATTTTTCTTCTTGTCTTTGGGAGAAATGTGCATTTTTTGTCAATAAATTAATATAACTATAACTATAATGTCGTATATATATTACTATAATGTCCACTACACACTACGTGCTACATACTATATACTACTGACCATTAATGAACACTTATTCTGCAGTCTACATGCTGTACACACTACATACATTATACACACCATTTATGAAAGCTAACACAGTTTATAATTTTCATGCATTTCCACCAGAATACTGCAGTGAATTCAGCCTGAAAATCATAATGTTTGTTATAAATATGTACTTGCGTTTGTTACTTGCAGCATTAAGAACATGAGAGAAGTTGCACTGAATTGTAATGTGTATTATTTTTTCATTGCAAGTGCAAGTGCCTTCTTAATAATTTATAATTTTTTAATTTGTTTTTTCTTCTTCTTTTTCTTTCCCTAGGCAATCTAGCTCATGAACAGTTAAATGTTCTCCTCTACTCTTCAAAGAAAAATTGTACAATACCACTTTTATTTACTCAAAGGGGTCATATGATGCTTTTTTAAAGATCATTATTTTGTGTATTTGGTGTAACAGAATATGTTGACATGCTTTAATGTTCAAAAAACACATAATTTTTCAAATACTGTACATTATTGTAGGTCCTCTATGCCCCGCCTCTCTCAAACATGTTGTTTTCTACAAAAAGTCCCTCCTTCTGACAAGCACAGTCTGCTCTGATTGGCTAACTGACCCCAGTGCATTGTGATTGGCCGATCATCATGAGCTCTCGTCAGCTTCATCTTTCAAAATAAATTTAAAGACAGTTAATAATATCCTTAGTTTTCCCATCAGTTCAAGATGAAAGAGGAACAGAGTGATGTGACAGACACAGTGATGAAGCTCGTATGTGTTTGCAGAACACAAGCCACGGATGATTAAGACAGACAAAACTCTGCATTTGAACAGACAATAACAAATACGTAAACTAATGAGAAAACATCATTCCAGTAGCCGATTCAGAAGCGCCAGATTGTCGTAGGAAAGCCAGAATGACCTCCTCTCCTAGGTTCACGAACCGGTCGTCCATAAAATGCGTTACTGTTCTGTTGTAAGTAATTTTAAAGATTCCTAAATGCATCTACTTTTGAAAGAACAAATAAAGTGCTTTTTCTTTCTCCTAGATACAAACACATCTCTCTTACATGAGTGCTTCAACACTAACTGTGTTACTGAAACCACACCTTCTTTCTCTGTGTGAACATCTGGGTGGTGTTATGCAAATCTTCCCTCACAGTGATGTAGACATGTGGGGGCGTGTTTAAACGAGGTGTTTTAGGGGAGTGGCAGAGTCTTAACTTTGGTAAAGAATATCTCTTTGGACTTGGGACTTTAGTCTTTGAAACTTTACAGATCTTCATCAAGCACCAAGAGCTTGTAACACTCCAAAGAGAAAGGAAAAATTGAAATTGCATCATAATACTAGCCTTTAATACTACATTTAGTATTAAAGGAATTTAATACATTCCTTGTAAATTCTATTCCGTTCTGTCTATATACCACAACGGTACAAATGTTTGTCTATTTCTGTTTATGTATGTTTATTTAATTCACATATCATTATTTTTTTCTTATCTGTTGTTGTCGTCCCTGTTGTTGTCGTCCCTGTTGTTGTTGTCTCTGTGTGTTGTTGTCTCTGTTGTTGTTGTCTCTGTTGTTGTTGTCTCTGTGTGTTGTTGTCTCTGTGTGTTGTCTCTGTTGTTGTTGTCCCTGTTGTTGTTGTTGTCTATGTGTGTTGTTGTCTCTGTTGTTGTTGTCTCTGTGTGTTGTTGTCCCTGTTGTTGTTGTCTCTGTGTGTTGTTGTCCCTGTTGTTGTTGTCTCTGTGTGTTGTTGTCTCTGTTGTTGTTGTCTCTGTGTGTTGTTGTCTCTGTTGTTGTTGTCTCTGTTGTTGTTGTCTCTGTGTGTTGTTTTCTCTGTGTGTTGTCCCTGTTGTAGTTGTCTCTGTTGTTGTCTCTGTGTGTTGTTGTCTCTGTTGTTGTTTTCTCTGTGTGTTGTCCCTGTTGTAGTTGTCTCTGTTGTTGTCTCTGTTGTTGTTGTCTCTGTGTGTTGTTTTCTCTGTGTGTTGTTGTCTCTGTTGTTGTTGTCTCTGAGTGTTGTCGTCTCTGTTGTTGTCGTCTCTGTGTGTTGTCGTCACTGTTGTTGTTGTCTCTGTGTGTTGTTGTCTCTGTTGTTGTTTTCTCTGTGTGTTGTCCCTGTTGTAGTTGTCTCTGTTGTTGTCTCTGTTGTTGTTGTCTCTGTGTGTTGTTTTCTCTGTGTGTTGTTGTCTCTGTTGTTGTTGTCTCTGTGTGTTGTTGTCTCTGTTGTTGTCGTCTCTGTGTGTTGTTGTCTCTGTTGTTGTTGTCTCTGTGTGTTGTTGTCTCTGTGTGTTGTCGTCTCTGTGTGTTGTTGTCTCTGTTGTTGTCGTCTCTGTGTGTTGTTGTCTCTGTTGTTGTCGTCCCTGTTGTTGTTGTCTCTGTTGTTGTCTCTGTGTCTTGTTGTCTCTGTGTGTTGTTGTCTCTGTTGTTGTCGTCTCTGTGTGTTGTTGTCTCTGTTGTTGTCGTCCCTGTTGTTGTTGTCTCTGTTGTTGTCTCTGTGTGTTGTTGTCTCTGTTGTTGTTGTCTCTGTTGTTGTTGTCTCTGTGTGTTGTTGTCTCTGTGTGTTGTTGTCTCTGTTGTTGTCGTCCCTGTTGTTGTTGTCTCTGTTGTTGTCTCTGTGTGTTGTTGTCTCTGTTGTTGTTGTCTCTGTTGTTGTTGTCTCTGTGTGTTGTTGTCTCTGTGTGTTGTTGTCTCTGTTGTTGTTGTCTCTGTGTGTTGTTGTCTCTGTGTGTTGTTGTCTCTGTTGTTGTCGTCCCTGTTGTTGTTGTCTCTGTTGTTGTCTCTGTGTGTTGTTGTCTCTGTGTGTTGTCGTCTCTGTTGTTGTTGTCTCTGTGTGTTGTCGTCTCTGTTGTTGTTGTCTCTGTGTGTTGTTGTCTCTGTTGTTGTTGTCTCTGTTGTTGTTGTCTCTGTTTTTTGTGTCTCTGTTGTTGTTGTCTCTGTGTGTTGTTGTCCCTGTTGTTGTCTCTGTGTGTTGTTGTCTTTGTGTGTTGTTGTCTCTGTGTGTTGTTGTCTTTGTGTGTTGTTGTCTCTGTGTGTTGTTGTCTCTGTGTGTTGTCGTCTCTGTGTGTTGTTGTCTCTGTTGTTGTTGTCTCTGTGTGTTGTTGTCTCTGTTGTTGTTGTCTCTGTGTGTTGTTGTCTTTGTGTGTTGTTGTCTCTGTGTGTTGTTGTCTTTGTGTGTTGTTGTCTCTGTGTGTTGTTGTCTCTGTGTGTTGTCGTCTCTGTTGTTGTTGTCTCTGTGTGTTGTCGTCTCTGTTGTTGTTGTCTCTGTGTGTTGTTGTCTCTGTGTGTTGTTGTCTCTGTTGTTGTTGTCTCTGTGTGTTGTTGTCTCTGTTGTTGTTGTCTCTGTGTGTTGTTGTCTCTGTTGTTGTTGTCTCTGTGTGTTGTTGTCTCTGTGTGTTGTTGTCTCTGTGTGTTGTCGTCTCTGTTGTTGTTGTCTCTGTGTGTTGTCGTCTCTGTTGTTGTTGTCTCTGTGTGTTGTTGTCTCTGTTGTTGTTGTCTCTGTTGTTGTTGTCTCTGTTTTTTGTGTCTCTGTTGTTGTTGTCTCTGTGTGTTGTTGTCCCTGTTGTCGTCTCTGTGTGTTGTTGTCTTTGTGTGTTGTTGTCTCTGTGTGTTGTTGTCTTTGTGTGTTGTTGTCTCTGTGTGTTGTTGTCTCTGTGTGTTGTCGTCTCTGTTGTTGTTGTCTCTGTGTGTTATTGTTGTCTCTGTGTGTTGTTGTTGTGTACTGGAAGCTTGTGTCAACAGAACAAATTTCTTGTATGTGCAAACGTGCTTGGCAATAAAGCTCTTTCTGAATCTGATTCTATTTGTTTTCCAGTAAAAAAAAACTGGAAATCATAAAACTAGATAAATTTACTTGAGAAGCTGCAATAACATATTAAAATGTGTATTTTGTCTTAATGCACTGGCAATGATTTTTCACATATTTCTAAATGTGTTTATAATAAAACCTAGTTAAGATCTTATGCAGTGTTGCTTCTTTGAAATTTTTAGATTTTTTAAGCAGAAAACAACACAATACTCATTACGAATATTATTTTGTAGTTGTTTTTATTAGCTTTTCAATTGCGACTGACAGTATTATTTATTTTATTTTATTTTTTTCAGGGTTTTCTTGTTTTTCAGAAAACAATATTTTAAATCTTAAGTAATTTTGCTTCTTTAGTAAATGTATGTTAATTTAAGAATGTTTAGATATTTGTACTGGAAAACAAGACAAAAACACATAATGCACTGAATGTGTGCATGCTTATGTGAACATTCATTGGTAATTAGAGGAAGCTGCTAAAGGAATAATTACGGTGACTTGTTCTCGAAGCCACTGTTAGTTAAAGTGAGTTTGACAGGGTTAGCGGGACAGAGGGAATTGTTCAGCTCTAATGAGCAGGACGCTTGCTCTCAATGCCACAATATGTGTGATATATTACTGCTGATTCAGACTGGTGTGGATCTAATGGAGAGATGAATCGCTGACAGGACAGTGTCAGTATCCAGGGAAGAAGCTGACCGTCAGCTGCTGAACAAACACACCAGTGCTGGAAACACTAACTGTGAGGTGTGTGTGAGAGACTTGGGTATTTTAATTCAGCACAACTATTTTTAACTGACACCAAATATTTTCTGCCTGGCCAAGACGTGATGCAACTTTCAGAAAACTTTGGGAATAAATAATTCACTTTGAGAGAGTTTTCTTGATGATTCGCTGATAACTGAACAAACTGAATCTTTCCTGAAATGATTGAAGCATATAACAGAAATGCAAACTTTATTTCTGACCTGAGTGAAAAACGCAGATGTGAAGATTATGGCTCGTGAATGATAAAGGAATCAAAGTGTCCTTGTGTTATTTCAGTATCATTGAGATACTGTTATAATTTTAAGTAATATTTTGAATGTTATTATTTTGATATTTTCCATTTTCATTGTACATTTTTTTTTTATAAATGTTTTTTTATTTATAATTTTTTTTATTCAGTTTTAGTTTATTTTAGTGCATCGCATCAATTTAAATTAAAATGATAAATGTTGCCTTGTCAACTAGGTGAAATAAGTTATTCTCATATTTAATTTACTAATATTTCAAGCAATGCAAATATTTATTCATCATTAAAATTTTTGTTTCACTTTTTGATGTTGTCATAATTTGTCCTTATGTGAAAGTGCAATAAATCCGTTGAAATATATAAAAAAAATTAAATTGTGATTAATAATAATGATTAGAATGTTTTAGCAAAATAAACATGATTATGAATTTAACTGTTATCATGCAGCTCTAAAATATTTAATTATTTTATGTCATTTATTTTCCCTGCCTTTACAAGGTTTGATTGTTGCTGTGTTCTAGTGCATTAAAAATATCACAAATATTATTGAAAGAAAACAATGTTGCCATTTGTTTTTTTGCCACAATTTCTAAAAATAAAAAGTATTTATAATTTATAGAAATAAAAGTTAGTTCAAAATATCAATAAAAAAATTAATAATATATGTAAGTATATAATAAGTTCTAGGTTCTCAGGTTTGTTTTAATGTCGCTTCACTTTGTGTCTCAGGTCGTGTCCTGCGTCTGAAGATGTTTCGTGAGGACCACGGCTCTTGGATGACCATGTTCTTCAGCACCATTCTCTCGCTCTTCATCTTCTCTCACATCTATAACCTCATTCTGCTCATGAGTGGACGGATGCGGTAAGACACAGCAAAGAAAAGTTCTTCTTTTATTCCCTCTTCACAGCTATTCTCAGTCGGGATGATGGCAGTCATACGTTTAACGATTTCTGCATCTTGAATTCCATGAATGATTCTTCTATTCTTTTAAAAAAAAGTCCCAGTAATTGGTCGTGACTATTAGATGATAGTAAACGAGTCCAGAACCACTGATTGATTCAAACAGATGACTGCGAGATTCAACTCTTTGAGTGTGTTTGGAGCTGAATCATGATTCTTTCTGAGCGATTCAGTTGAACGAATGAGACGTAGTTGTTCATAAATCAGACCACATATTAACCGTAGAGTTCAAGACTCAAGACGCGGCTCAGCTTCACTTACGGTTCGATTCGCCATCTAATGCTGAGCTCTGAACACAGCCGATGCTTTCACGTTACACTCCACTGTTTGGAGAACGCCTGCACCATTTTTCAGTGAGATTGAATACTGGGCGATCATGTGGCCACACGTCGTCTCCAGGTTAAATGCGGTCAGCGGTGAGCATGGGAATCCCACCAACTGTTGATGCCCAGTAAAGCATCATCAGAATGAATGTGTGTGAGCGCAGCTGGACTGATCAAAGACTACACTGATACATCTGTGAGTGTGAGAAACCTTTGTTGTTTTATTAAATCATCAAACACTCTGATGAACAAAGAAATGAAGAGCGTAGTAGGGCATTATTCACAGACTTTCCATCGCTGCTGTAATAATGACTGAGGTTGAAGTGACTTGAAAAGAAACTTTTAGTAATATCTTCTAACCAGATCATTAAAGATTTCATCCAAAGCTGCATAATCTGGGTTTCCAAGAGCAGAATGCTAAACCTGTCAGCCTTCACACTAGAAGTTTTGACTGGATGAAAGTCTCCCTCAGAGACAGAAGACAGGAGGAGACGGAGTGAGAGCAGTGTGGTCCTTCAGAGCCTCAGGTGTGTGTTTCTGTGGGGTTAATGAGATCTGAAGGCAGGTGGCGCTGTTGTTCAGCTCTCGAGCTCTCTCTGGGTCTCTGACAGCATGTGTGTGTGGTTATGAGCTCTGTGCTGAGAGAGGAGAGACTGAACACCTCTCATCCAGAGACGCACACAGCACTGTTAGAGCATCGTGTGTCACTCTCTGATTCACTCTCAGAACTAACATCAGATCTCAGAAACAGATCTCGAGTGTTTATGGACCGCACCTGTTCTTCAGTGGTTTACCCTGGTGACTGTTACTACAGTATTCAGAGAGATTCTGTGTGTGTTTGACACATGAGCAGTTTGTGCTGTCGTATTGCTGTGAAGCTCAAAGACATGTCATTTTGCATTTCCCAATCAGAGTAAAAACATGAAAATGGAGCCTATTTTAGGACCAATATTTAATTATTTTTGTATTGTGATTTTTCGTGACATTTCCACCCGTTGTTTTTGTCATTTTTTTATATTCTCATCTTTGAAATACTGTGATAAAATCATTCTGTCAGTCATTCTTCTTCCTCTCAAATCAGTTTTAGTGTTCCCACTGTTCTGGTTTAGTTTTCTGTGACTCCTTTTCTCCGGTCTTGTTTGTTTCTGTGGTTTTTGACTCATGTGCTCATTAGTGATCATTAGTTAACTCCCTCCACCTGTTTTCCTTAATTAAAACTCTTCTTTCTGTTCAGGATGATGTTGGTTATTAGTTGTCATTTCCTTTCCTGAGTTTTATATGGATTATTAAAGACTTTTATTCGTTGTGGGTTATCCTCACCTTCCTCTGTGAGACTGTAACACCCACATGCACATGTCCTTCTGCTTTATTATTTTAATAACTTATAAATTACTTTTTCATTTTTCACATTACAGTAATGAGATCTGGAGGTGAGACGGAGTCGTAAAGGTCCTGAAATATGCTTTTCTCTTTCATTAAGGGTGAATTATGACACACATTGTACATATTCTTTACTATTTTCTAAGAAGACCTCGAAAGATATATCTTACCAAAGTTGTTTATGTTCTTAAGTGTGTTCCCGAAGTGTCCCTTAGGAATCTCTTAGCTCGCTGCCTCTTACGTCTGACGTCACAAGAGCGCTGTCCCGAGTCAAGGTGCTGAATTAGTTTGCATTGATTGCAATTGGTTCATGTTTTTAATAAAAAGCAACCTATGGGATGTCCCCACTTTTCACAAAAACAAACATGTGTGTGTGTGTGTGTGTGTGTGTGTGTGTGAGCAGCCAGACTCACCGCCCAACAGCATCATCATGTTAAGTGCTGTTTTACAAGCTGCTGGTACATAAATCAAGTGGTAGCTGTCTAATCAAACACTCGCTGTTGCTTATAAAACATTGGCAAATCTTGCCTTTAGTCCAGGATGTGTTTTCCTCGGGAGATCCACAGAATCTGCATAATTTACACTGGCATTTGTGTTTGAAGAACATTTACTTGCTAAGTCCTCTGAATAATCAGCTGCTTTATTCTGTGTTTCTGTCTGTCGCTGTTGCTGCAGTTCTGCTCTTAAACTGCAAGCAGAAACCAGCCTAAAGAGCAAATAACACAGTGATGGTGCATTTAGCCTTTGTGTTTTAATCACATTTAATGATAATAAATGTAGGGCGGGGCTAATATTCTTATTTATGGGGAATTTATATGGTAGTTGAAAAATAGAAAATATTAATCTGTTGAGATGTGGTAAATAGAGTGAGAAAAATGGAAATGTATTCCATTTTCATTTCTTTTTAAGCTTTCTAGAAGATTTATTTCAGAAAATGTGGTGTTAGAGGGAATAGTTCTGCCAGAAAGGGGGTGTGGTTTGTGGGAAAGGGGCGGGGTTTACATGTACTTAATGAAGAAGTCCAGTTATTTTATATGATCAGGGTTGTTACTGTTTATTAACTAAAACCATAAAACATTCTCGTTACTTATAATTTGAAATAATTATCTGCAAAAAAAAGGTTTTTAATTAATTTTAGTGCTGTCAAAATTAGCGCGTTAACGCATTCGATTAATTTGAAATATTTAACGCGTTAAAAAAAAATAACGCAATTAACGCGGTTGCAGTTTTTTTATTTCCAGTTGTGGCCTTGTGTGTTCAACGTGCAAAGAAATATGGATAAGACCAAGGAAGGACTTTCAGACGGAAAGTTTCAGTATAAAACTCTGCCGGATTACTCTTCAGTCTGCCACAAGAAACATTACTCTTCATTTAGTCTGCCACAAGAAACAGCAACATTAAAATCATGAACTCAAATGTCATTGTTTAAAAAAAAACAAAACAATGACTGTAACAGTGCGTAAATCAGACCTTTCTGTAACGCTAACGTTAATAAGCTTAAACTAAAATAACGAAATAAACTGATCTGCAAACTGTGCTAAACTGCAAATGATCTAGAAAACCATAATACATGTCCAGAATTTTAAAAGTAAAAAAAAGAAAAAATTCTTATTAGGAAACGTGAAAAATATGATAATTTAATGGTCCATGTCCAAAAACCCAGTTTTAACGTGGGCAATGTGGGGAAATGTTAAGAAAAGCTTGTTATTTGAGCGCTGTACATCTGTCTCTACAGGCCTCACATGGTGACGGAGTACATGGGAATCAGGAACGAGATCTTTATGAAGATGGTTGCTGTGGGAACATGGATGGGAGATTTTGTGACGGCGTGGATGGTGAGACTCGAACCAGAACCTGTTTAAAACTGGTTTTCTGTGCCTGAACTGATTGCTCAGAATTGGATTGTAGAGCGAAAAGTGGCCGTTCTGTATGAGAACGTTTGAAAACCTTGACGGAGAAAGATTTACATTTTGTTTTAATTCATTAGTTCATAAAAAGTAAACATTTTAATATTTAAAAAAATATGTAAATAATGCTATAATTATAATTATTTTATACATTTAAGGTAAAATGTTATCTACAGTATCACAAATGTGGCATTTTATTAACCATAAACTGAAATCAGAGAACCGAGAACATATGAATTTGTTAAAATATTGAAATATTAAGTTAAAATCTCACTTCAGGAATTATTGTAGACAAACAATAATGGAATCTCTAATCTAGAACCATCTTCACTGATGAATGTTTCCCAGAGAACACCAAGAGCGTATTCAAATAAATGTGTTGACTTTGGCAACTTTAAAGCAGCATGAAATTGTTTTATGAGAAATCATGACCTTGAGACTAGAAATAATAATATCCTCATTACAGGTACAACTCTTTTACACCCAGTGAAATAATAAGACATGAAAACATGATTACAATGATGTTCGGTTACACTGGAAGCAATTACTGTCGCATTGAGTCACGATGCAGCAAAACAGTAAATAATTTTACATATAATGGTTTTTTATACATATGCATAATGAAATGATAAATTATTCTGAATGGTGCCCTTGTATATATGATATTCTTTTTTATTTTCAAAGACAGACATTTTGGTCAGGTTTTCCTGAGTTTGTGAAAGGATAATAATTCATTAAATCACAAAAATTTTAATTTGAAATAAAAAACTGTTTAAAAATAAAAAGTCATAATAAAACATCTGCTTAAAAGATAAAATATTGACATTATAAAGACTCTACCTTTTTATTGCAGTTAAATAAAAAAGTGTCTAAAATATGACAAGTTGTATTTTATTTGTTTATCTGCTTTGATATATTCATAATTATTATACACATGTAAAAAACGTGTGCTTGTGTATATATATATATATATATATATATATATATATATATATATATATATATATATATATACTGTGAATAATTGCAAAATGACATAGAAAAATGTATATTAAAGAAGAGTGCTGGTCAAGCTGACAGGTGTCACTCAAACTGAGGGACTCATCTCTAGTGATCATCTCTATTTTCCCAAGTCCACTGAAGGACACGCAGCAAACAAACACTCGACAGAGCGTCTTTCTCCCTGACACACACGTCAGCACACACACACACACACACATGTTCCTCACAGCTTTCAGTCTTTCTCTTGTGAAGGATCAGATCTTCATCAGGGTGACCTTAGTGCACACTCCATAGGGCAGAACTGTAGTGCACTTGACAAACACAGACGATGCATGAAATGTTTTGAATATGGCATGAGGTAAATAAATATACAGTGAAGTTATATGTGTGTGTGTGTGTGTGTGTGTGTGTGTGTGTGTGTGCAGGTAACAGACATGATGCTGCAGGACACTCATTACCCAGACTGGGGCCGGACCCCCAGGCAGCTCTGGAGACAGGGACACAACCGCATCGTTCTGTTCTGGTGAGAGACTCCTGTGTGATGTGTGTGCAGAACTTCATTTAGTGGTGTATGGCTATTGACAGTTTTAATATGAAATTACTATTGTTTTTTAAGTATATATATTATAGATTATTATGCAATTTATAATAATTTGATTTCGTTTACAAGATGCAAGTTTA
>NC_068395.1:455906-465906 GCF_023724105.1 Carassius gibelio | reverse complement strand
AGAGAGATTACGGATAAGTACGAATCTTATCCAGTTGAGGTTACGCACCAAGGCCCAGGCCGATTGCCACCGGTCGAAGCCTCCCGTCTACGTCGTTGGTCAAAAAGTGTGGCTTTCACCTACTGATATTCCTCTTCACTCCGTTTGTAGAAAATTAGCTCCCAAATTTATTGGCCCATTATCTGTCACCAAGATCCTTATTCCGGTGAGGGAACGCTGATTCCAGTACTTGGTGGACTGGGAAGGTTACGGTCCGTAGGAGAGGAGTTGGGTTCCTGCCCGGGATATATTGGATCACTCCCTTATCGATGACTACAATCGACAGGTAGGACCCTCTGAGAGCGTCAGGTGATGCTTCTGGGGGGTGGGGTAATGTCACGGTTCGCAGATCCGTTTGCTCATTCTGTGTCACTGCTCTGATTGGCTATTGCTGACGAGCAATCAGATCAGCGACAAGTGTGTCTTGTTTCTGTGGGCCTACTTATAGTCCTGGGTTTGTCTTGTCTAGTGTCAGATCGTTTGGTACTGTTCTCTGTCATTCTCACTCCTTGCAGTGCCATCTAGTCCAGTTTGTTGGAGTTTCCTGCCGTTTTGCTAGTGCTTGGCTTTACGGGTTCGAGTTAGCGCGTGTGTTCCCTGATTCGGTTCCTGTCTTCGAGGTTATGCCCACTGCGGTCCCTGCGCTGCCAAGGAGCGACTGCCGATTTAGAGACTTATTCCTACCATCGGGCCTCTTTGCTCTCTTGAACATTCAAATAAAGACTTTATTTATTCGCAACTGGATCCAGTGTTAGTTTGCCCTGACACCGACACTATCGTGACCAACAAAAATATAGTCTAGTCTGAACACCACATTAGATTACTTTTGATCTAACTTGTTTATTACATTTAAATAGCATAATCTCGTACCATATTGACATTAAAAAAAATATATATATATATAAATATATATATATATATATATATATATATATATATATATATATATATATATATATTTATTTATTTATTAGTGGGTTTGTTTGTTTAATGTAAAGTTATATATAATTAATTAAATCATAACAATGTAAAACTAAATCATTTAAAAATAACAATTAAAATTAAATTTTATTTGTTTACCTGGATGTCCATGTGACAATGGACCAACTTCAGAGAACTGTGAACATGCAAATGTTCGTAAATCCAGTGGTCAAGCTGTCTTTGTCCACAAAACTTGAAGATTATTGGAATGTATATAAGCAGAAGGCCATTTTAGAAAGAACAATTTAAAAGTCAATTAGAAATCAAAAAGGAAGAATCAAATTCTGAACAATGTATTGCTGTTTTGTTAATAATAGGTAATCATGTAATTAATAAATGACAAGTAATGACAAGTACTTAATTTTTGGATTCTGATTGCATAATCCGGAGTCCATGTAATCAGTTAATACCCAGCACTGATTCTAGTTTACAGAAGATCGTTTCAAAACATTATCTCTTGAGCTGTTTATCAGATATTTAGACACCAACTGCTGAGCAACCAATTCCGTTCACACACATGTATTGGAAAATCTGAATTATCTTGAAGTAGAATTAGAAAAGATGCATTTGTTAATTATATATGCTTCATTTCAGTACTTTCAGGTTCAGTCAAAGCAGAAACGGATTCCTTTGTCTTTTATACGTGAGTTGTGTTGGATCCTTCACCGCAGTGTTTTGTTTTCCCTTTATCTGACGATCTGTGTGTTATTCTGATGTAGAGATGAGCCCCTTTGAAATATCAGATATACTTGTGTCAAACCCTTTCATCAATAAAGACTTTCTTTTGACAGGTGCCGTGTTATTTCAGCGGTTGCATGTTATCTTCTCTTATCAAGATGCTTCCAGAGTGATGTGAGCGGCTGGAAGTTGTGGTCCAGTGTGACCTTGTTGCCAAGCAACCCCCGAATGGCCATCCTGCATCCAGATGTCGATCCAGTTCTTCAGAAAGTGGCAATCAAACCCATTATAGGAACATTTGGTAAACATCCCATTAGCACGTTACCGCTTCACATGTGGCCACTTTCAGTGTTTGTTCCTGCAGAGAAAAGTGTAGAAGTTGTTGACTGCCTTTCTAAAGCACCGTGCTTTGACATGATTATTCTCAATCGTTTCTTTACAATAGCTGTAAACCTGAAGTTTCTCACTGTATTCACACAGCTTTCAGTCTCCGCACAGTTCACACGCTTGACTGTTGTGTTGTTGTGCATGTGGCGTTTGATGCTGGTAAATCTGTTCGATTGTACATCCGTCGCTAACTTTCGAACAATTGATTACCTTGCAGTGCACAGACAAAGCAAGTTAGAGGAGAAACATGGTCAATATTGGTGTCACACTGAGATAGACTGTATATTCAGCTGCTCATGTGAGAATACTCTAGAACCGGTCCTCTTCATCTAAACGGTGAACTCTTGAGATCCCATGGGCATCCAGCATGCTGATGGGAAAGTCAGGATTATGTCACAGACCTTGAGACGCATGTTAATAAACGGTTACGCGGCTAAAACCGCTAACAGCGTGCCGCAAAATAAATACATTTAGGAGGACCACATGTTTTTGCTAAACAGCAGCTGCTGAAAAGATATCACACACTTACTGTTCATTCCTGAAGAAGTGAAGAAGGTTTCTTTTCAACGTTTGTCAATGTTTTGAGACAAACCGGGTCTCTTTAACATCCCCATGTACGATCGATTGATCGTTTTTATTGTTGAAACTGATCTTTAATCTTTAATTTCACTCAAATTCATTCATTTTAACCCTTTAAATGCCAGTTTGTGTTTTTATGGGGGAAAAAACACAATGCACATCTCATACACAATGGCAATTTAAAATGCTTTACATAAAAGTAAAAAAAAAATAAACAATAATAAAAGCAAAGAGTTAAATTCTAAAATGATTTTAATTTAATTGTATTGATTTTAAATTTAAATAAAAGGTGAGGATACATAAAATATAGTGCAATCAGTTCGGACATTGCACAGTGCTCATTTAATAAATGCACAACTAAAAAGATGTGTTTTGAGTCTAGATTTAAATGTGACTAGTGTTTTAGCACATCTGATCTCTTCTGGAAGCTGATTCCAGCTGCGGGCGGCACAGTAACTAAAGGAGGACTCCCCTTGCAATATATTTCTGTCCCCTTCTGTCTGGCAGCAGCGTTCTGGATGAGCTGCAGCTGTCTAATGCTCTTTTTGAAATGTGATAAATAAGCTATTTGCTTATTTTATACATTTTTATATTTTAATGTTTTTATTTATTAATTTGTTTTTGTATTTCATAATTTTTATTTATGTATTTATTCAAACAAATGATTATTTCTTATTTTTATTTTGTACATCATAAATGACGTAATCCCAGCATTTGCAAGTATTTGATTATCAACAAAGAATATAATTTACCTTGTTTTTCACTCTTGCCTCTGCAAGCGCCTGCTAAACAGAAACTTTGATCATTACCAAGTTGATAGTCAACTTCAAATGCCTTTATGCTGCACTTTTAAAGTAAGAACTTTAATGTTAGAAATTCTGACTTTGAGTTGAATGGGGCGGTGCTTAGTGCTGTCAGTCAAATCTGCAGCCAGTCGGATTCCGCTGAAGCGTGACTGAAACCTAAACGTTTGCTGACTTCATCACTGAACATAATAGGAGTCCTCACGGCGGTAAATAGCTGGCAGAAACCCTAATATAATCTCCCGTAGGCTGTAGCATCTGTCGAGGAGAGTTTTTCTCTCTGATAGTAAATTGGTAATTTATGAGCCAGCTGGAATCAGGCCGTTGCATGCTGGGAGTCCTGTATCCCGCCGCTGGGCACATATTACCTGTGCCAAATCTGTCCCCGACCCCGGAGGCGACCTGATATTGTGTTTCTGTGGTCACTGAGGTCCAACACTTGAGAAATTACAGTCACATGAGGACGATTCACGACCCTGAAGAGTCTTTTAGATGAGCGGATGGTTTTTTTATGTCAATTTCAATGTCATTCTTGTATGAGGGACTCTCCCATGCTAAAATGTATATTATAAACATTTCTCAAATGTTATACTTCAATATTTGTTTCTATTAAGTTACATTATTACATTGCTTTTTACTAGTAGTATTTATTTGCTTATTTAGATATTTTTGTCTTTTTTATTGATTAACTTTTTTGCTTGTGTTATTGTGATTTATTTTAATCGAATTGTATTTGTTTACTTATTTGCTTATTTTATTCTAGTTTGATTTATTTGGATAAAATTTTGTATTTTTTAGCTTGTTGTATTCTAGTTTTATTTATTTTGATGTATTTTTATTTATGCATGTATTTATTTACTTATTAAAATGTGTATTTGTTTACCTATTTTATTTTATTTACTAATTTATTTGCCTAATTTATTTATTTTAATGTATTTTTATATATGTATTTGTTCTATATTTTATTTGCTTGTTTTATTCTACTTTTTAATTTATTTTAATCTATGTATTTATTTACTAAGTTGTTTTGTGATAAAGCGAGAACCAGGAGACGTTGTGAATAATGATGGCTCAGCCCGCAATAGCACTTATGTGCAAGTGAAATTTATTTACAGTGGCAAAAAATAAATACAGTCCAATAGTGAAAAATATATATATACAGGTGCACAAAGTACCAAAGAAACAACAAACAGAGAAATAAAGAGGGAATAATCCAAATGAAAAAAGTCAATATACAGGTAAGTATACAGGAGTGATGAGTTTTAATCTGGCCTGCCGTTATATAGGCCAGACTCCACCCCCTTCACATGGGACTTCTCAAATGGCTAATAACAGACGGTAAAAACCCACTACTTCAGGCATTTCTACTTCTTTTACACAAATAATTAATACTAAACACAAACTCAAACACATAATCAACAAATAAAACATTAAACACAAAAATAATACATTTAACCATTTAACTTACATACACACAAAAACAAGGTACCCCCTACTAATATAAAACAATGGTTTGGCTGGTTTCCGGTGCGCTGCGGCAGCGCGGCGCAGTCAGTGACGTCATAACTGATCGCCGCTCGATCGCTCTGTTTGGCAGCGTCTCCCGGAACACCGACCATCGCACGCCCAATTCAATATAACAAACACTAACGAGACAAGACAACATCAAACAACGCGCAGTGTAGAGTGTGAAATGTCCGGGATTTTGAATATTGACGGATGTGGACGGGAAGATGAAATAATGTCCAACGCGTATGTGGCCTCGGGACCGCGTGTGCACCCGCGCTGCCAATGGCGGAACAGCAGGAGGGAAACGAGCCTGAGTTATTACCAAGGTATTTCTGCTTAAGTGTAAGTGTGTGTGTGTGTGTGTGTGTGTGCGCGCCAGTGTTGCCCAGCAGTGACAATTAGGTCAGCTTTGTCACATGTTTATTTTTTTCTATTTTTTCTCAATTTTCTGTATTCTAATTTTATGTATGTATTTGCTAAACAGATTTGTTTAATTCTAGTTTATATTTTAATCAAATGTTTATTTGAAACTTATTGTATTTGTTTGCCTATTATCATTTATTATTATTATTATTACTTTTTTATTTTTATACATTTTAGTTGTTAATTTTGTTTTAAAGAGCCAGTGAGATGAAAATTCTAAGCTTCTTATCACTGTTTATAAGTCCTGTACAATAGGTTTAAATCCATTCAAGGTTAAAAAACATTGTCATTTTGTCAAAATATCATTTTAAAATTACCTCAATTCTCAGAGATCCCCAAACGGTTCGCGCGAAGCTGTTCAAAAGATTCAGTTTCCTTAAACCCCACCTTTCGGTAGCATACTGTGTTCTGATTGGTCAACTGACATAGTCAGGTTTGATTGGTTGTTCCGCACACACCTCCACGGTAAACTATGCGTTAGCAAGGCAAGTTTATTTATATAGCACATTTCGTAGACAATGGTAATTCAAAGTGCTTTACATGAAAGTAAAATAATCATGAAGAAAAATAATAACAAAAATACAACAAGTAATTTTAAAACTTTTAAAATGATTAAAACATTTAAAAACAGTTAGAAAATGATTTTACATAAAAATAATAATAATAAAACAATAATTAAACATAAAACAGTGAAAATATAGTGCAATCAGTTCGGATATTGCACAGTGCTCATTCAATAAATGCACCGCTAAACAGATGAGTTTTGAGTCTAGATTTAAATGTGACTAGTGTTTTAGCACATCTGATCTCTTCTGGAAGCTGATTCCAGCTGCAGGCAGCATAGTAACTAAAGGAGGACTCCCCTTGTTTTGTGTGAATCCTTGGTATTTCTAACTGACTCGATCCTAGTGATCTGAGTGCTCTGTTAGGTTTATATTCAGTGAACATATCTACAATATATTTCGGTCCTAGATCATTTAGTGACTTATATACGAGTAAAAGTACTTTAAAATCAATCCTAAATGTAACTGGAAGCCAGTGTAAGGACCTGAGGACTGGTGTGATATGCTCAGATTTTCTGGTTCTAGTCAGAATCCTGGTCGCAGCGTTCTGGATGAGCTGCAGCTGTCTAATGCTCTTTTTGGGAAGGATGGTCAGGAGCCCATTACAATAGTCCACCCTGCTGGTGATAAAGGCATGAACAAGTTTCTCCAAGTCTTGACTGGAAACAAAACATCTAATTATTGCAATGTTTTTTAAATGATAGTATGCTGATTTAGTAACTGCTGTGACATGACTACTGAAACTAAGGTCTGTCTCCAGAATCACACCAAGATTCCTGACTTGATTTTTAGTTGTTTGACCCCTAGAGTCAAGGTATGCATTCACCTTGAACACTTCATCTTTGTTTACAAATGCTATGACAGTTTTTTCCTTGTTTAACTGAAGAAAGTTCTGGCAGATCCAACTATTAATTTCATCAATGCATTGGCAGAGGGAGTCAATGGGGCTGTAGTCATTTGGAGATAAGGCTAGGTAAATCTGGGTATCATCAGCATAGCTGTGATAGGCAATTTGGTTCTTTCTCATTATTTGACTCAGTGGGAGCATATACAGGCTAAACAAGAGCGGTGCTAGAATCGAGCCTTGTGGGACTCCACATGTCATGGATGTCCACTTAGACTTATGCTCTCTTATACTCACATAATAGCATCTCCCTTCTAAGTATGATCTGAACCATTTGAGTACCATCCCAGAAAGCCCGACCCAGTTTTCCAGTCTCTCTAGTAGTATGTTATGATCGACAGTGTCAAACGCAGCACTGAGATCTAGCAATACCAGCACCAATGTTTTGCCAGAGTCACAATTTAAGCGGATATCATTTATTATCTTAATGAGTGCTGTCTCTGTGCTGTGATTAGGGCTGCACAATTAATCGAATTTGTAATCGCAATTACAATTACAGATGACACAATTATGTAATCGTTTAAAGGCACAATTACACAAAAAAAAAAAAGTTCACTTACATCATTCTGTGTGCATAAGATATGTTGTTGTTCTCTCTACAGATTATCTTAAGGGTTTTTTTCCCAATTGTTTGAATTTCTTTGTTTTAATATAACATAATACCATGCATATATTTACTTTGGTTTGGTTTCTCAGAAAAAAAAAATAAAATAAAATAAGTATAATTATATATATATATATATGATATTTGAGGCTTAAAAAAAAAGAAGTTTTTCAGGAAGAGTGTTTTCCGCTGGTTTATTTTGATATAACAATATGGCATGCAGTGGCTTCAAACAATGGCATAAAGCTATTAAAAAAATTATTCAATCTAAATTGTGCTAATCGTAATATATAATCGCAATTACAATTTCAAGGGAATAATCGACAATTATGATTTTTGTCATAATCGTGCAGCCCTAGCTGTGATGCGGTCGGAAACCAGATTGAAAATTGTCCAGGTATCCATTTGAGTTTAAGTATTTGTACAGCTGATTAAAAACTACCTTTTCTATAATTTTGCCTATAAAAGGAAGATTAGATATTGGTCTAAAATTGCTCAAAATTGTGTTATCAAGATTGGTCTTTTTCAGGAGGGGCTTAATAACTGCAGTTTTTAGGGAGTTTGGAAATGTCCCAGAAAGAAGTGAGGCATTCACCACTTTCAACAGATCTGCTTTTAAGCAGCTAAGCACACTTTTGAAAAAAGATGTGGGAAGTCTGTCAAGATAGCAGGTTGACGATTTTAGGTGCTGCACTATGTCTTCCAGAATTTTGCTATCAATTGTTTCAAAATTAGACATAGTATCTTTTTGATATTGTGTCCGAATCTGTCTGATCTCTGCATTACTTGAGGATGTGCTAATCGCCTTCCTGATATTTATGATCTTCTCAGAAAAGAATGAAGCAAACTCATTACATTTGCTGTCTGATAGCATATCACTGGGAATCTGACTTGGGGGGTTTGTCAGTCTCTCAACAGTGGC
This sequence comes from Carassius gibelio, assembly GCF_023724105.1. Lineage (NCBI taxonomy): Eukaryota > Metazoa > Chordata > Actinopteri > Cypriniformes > Cyprinidae > Carassius > Carassius gibelio. Next base: position 457,514 of record NC_068395.1, on the reverse strand, counting down.
AAAAACAGTACGAGTGTTATTTAAGATACTGTTTATAAGGTTTGAGAAGAAATTCTGTCTAGCTGTGCCTAGTTACACATTAAAAGCATGAAGGCTGTCTTTACAGATGCTATAGTGAATTTCAAGTTTCGTCTTCCTCCACATCCGCTCGGCTTTTCTGCATTGTCTTTTCATAGTCTGAACTGCTGTTGATCTTCTCCAAAATGATTTCTGTCCGTTTGTTTTCTCACTGACTATTATTGGAGCAATATCATCAATAACATTCTTAACTTTGGAGTTGAAGGAATCAAGGAGAATATCGACAGAGTCTGCAGAAATGCTTGGTGTTAAAGATATAGCCTCCATAAATAGTCCACTTGTGTTCTCGTTTATGCATCTCCTTCTGACAGAGACAGATCTAGATTCAGTGGTAGCAGAGATCAATATATCAAAGAAAATACAGAAGTGATCAGATAGTGCTACGTCCTTAATAACAATGGATGAAATGTTTAGACCCCTACTGATGATTAGATCCAGAGTGTGTCCACCTTTGTGTGTGGGTCCATGCACATGCTGAATCAGGTCAAAAGTGTTTAAAACCGTTATCATTTCTTTTGTAGTTTTGTTTTCTGCATTATCTATGTGAATATTAAAATCCCCTGCAATTGCAAAACAGTCAAACTCTGAGAAATCATTGATAACATTTCTGTGACCTCTTCAACAAAGGCTGGAGAGTATTTTGGAGGCCTGTAAATAATAATAAACAGAATGTGTGGAGCACCTTTCAGCACAATCCCTAGATATTCGAAAGACAAGTACTGACCAAATGACACTTGCTTGCATTGATAGACATCTTTAAATAGAGCAGCTACACCCCCACCTCTCCTAACAGTCCTGCAAACACTCATGTAAGTGAAGTTAGGAGGCGCTGCTTCATTTAGGACTGTTGCACTGCAGCTGTCTTCTAGCCATGTTTCATTTAGAAACATAAAATCCAGATTGTTTGTGGTTATAAAGTCACTGATTAGAAATGATTTATTTTTAAGTGATAAAACTGAAATAGAGAAAGCTACAGGCACACTGGGTTCCCGCTTGTTCTGTAAGCATTTGTGAATGTTGCTGCTATTATAGCGGAGACCCGACACATATCACTGAGAGCTGCTATCAGTTGTTTTTGGTTCACCTTCAGCAGATAGAGGGTTTGGGCCCTGGCGTTGTGGCAGCGGTCGGAGAGCTCTCATAGGAACAGGGCCCACAGGCTTTGGTGGTTGGGGGGCCCGCCGTTTTTTTTTGTTGATATCTGCGGGCTAGCAGTGAATGAGTGGGAGAGTTTAGTCCCAACATACACCAATTCCTCCATTTTCTGTCAGAAGCACAGAAGCGGAGATGCTGGAGAGAGGGATAATGTGTCTGGTGAGATGGGCTGTGTCTCTGGTGTTTCCGGTGGCTGTGATGTGTTGTCCTGGCTTCCCTGGCTGTTTTCCAGAAAGTCATCCCTGGGTGCTGAATCTTGTAGCTGTTTTGATACATCACAGTCTGTCTGTGAGGAGCTCTGTGGGCAGGGCTCAGCCGGGATAGTGTCTATCAGCAGTGCTTGTTTTGGCTGCATGGTGTTATCAGTGTTATCAG
>NC_068395.1:393406-443406 GCF_023724105.1 Carassius gibelio | reverse complement strand
TTCAACATTAACACCACTGGAACATTTTATTTACAATTATTTACAATTTCAATTCAAAGAAGAGAAATTTGGTGCCAAATGTGTTGTTCGTAATGGAAATGCAACGCTGGACATCACATGTAAACCCAGGAGATCAAGTTAAACACTTCCATTGACTGTATTGATATAATCAAACCTACTTGCTTGATATTGTCCAGACAATCATTTATTTGTCCCATGTATCGTATTCGTGTAATAGGAATCATGTCCAAAATTAGACCCTGCAAGGCAGAAAATTCGGACCAAGATAAACAAATGATTTATGATACCCCCGAGCCAAGACCATATCTGATTGGTCAAGACAACATTTGAGGTGTGGCCAGCAGGCCAGTTTAAATACCTTGGTACACCCTGAAATTTAGCTTTTAGTGTCTGCTTTTAGTCTCTAGCTGTGCTGCTGCTTTTAGTCATGCTGTTAGTCATCACTGTTAGCTGTTCTTTGAGCGCGGTTCCAGCGTGCTTCAGCCTGCTGCTACTTAGCCACGATGAGAAGAAACACAACCTAGTCTCGTCAAACTTTATTTCTTTTCTTTTCCGTTTGAGAGTTTCATGTTCTGAGTTAAGTTTTGTAACGTCGAGTCTCCGACGCCTGACCTCTGATGCCCGTTCAACTTCAACCAGCGAACACGACTCTGCACTTTCAGCCAACGCCCAACAACCAGGGCTTCCCAAGACGTCACTTCAACGACTACTGAACTTCCAGCCAATCAGCGACACCGGGATACCCCTTTCACCGAGGCTGCTTCTTCACAGGAGACGCAAGTAACTTTACCTCCAGACTGTGACCTTTACTGGTGTATCTAATATAATTTTAACCCCACTGAGGAACTCAATGCGAGGGCTAATTAAGTGATTGATGGTTGTTCATGTCTATGCAATTTAACGTATTGCTGTAAACTTGGGATTCCACATTTCCATTCTCTTAAACTCATTCTTCCCTAACTTTCGATCTTCCTGCAACTTGTGTGAATGTGTGTGTGCGTGCGTTTATGTGTTAGATTAGTTTATACTATGTCTTAGATTTATCTAATAAAGCCTTATTCATATTGAAAAGAGAAGTATCTTGTGTTTTGTGCTTACAAGTTAATGTCTTAAACTGCCGATCTTGTTCCTGTGCTAATTGATAGTGTTTCACTATAGTTTGGATATTAGTATCCAGCGCAGATTTGATGTTAAACGGCTCGTTCAGTGAATCGCAGGGCGTCTCAGTGATCAGCCGTGAAACAGTGATTCTGTTCAAATTCCCTTTAAATTATTAAATGATTCCCTTTGAGCTAAATTGACCTGTTTCCCTTACATTTCTTATTATGACAATTAAAACAAAATTTATTTTAAATGTTGCCCATTTTTATGGATATTTAAATATTTAATTGGATGTTTTTTATGTATATATTTAACTTAATGGGTTTCTAATGTATATATTTAATAAAAAATTGGTTTTAAACTCATCATATTAATATTTGTTGTACTGTCTTCAATCATATTGTATCTGCTTTTTTTTCTTTTCTTTTTTTAATAAACTCATGTTCACTTCTGTTGTGTTTTATTGATATTATGCCACAAACGCTGTTGATAAGCTTCTTTTGAAGATCTTGTCTCTTCAAATCCGATCTGAGATTATAGATTAAACATTCATATCAAGAAAACTAGTGTTTCTTGCAAAAACAGTGTGTTATGAAAAGATAAAGTGGTTGTAAATGTCAGTGTGTTCTTGGGCATCGTGTGTCTCCACAAGTTATTGTCCTTCATCTTCAGCAGTCGAAACTCGTGACCCATGAGTCGCCTCTAATTTTGATTGACAGCTCTCTCTCTCTTCACATCAATTAAACGCTCGTGCTGATTAGAGCTGATTCACTCACTCTGTCCTTCACCCTGAGCACCTTAATTGGTAGATTGATTATTTAATATCTGAAATCCATCGTGCCCGTCACCTCCAGATGCAAGAAAACATTTCAGTTAAGGGCGTAATTAGTGAGCGTGAGCAGCCTAATTGATGGAGGTCAATGACTTTAAGGGAAATGTGACTCTATCTTTCAGCGCTGCGAAAACTGAACAAACTCAACGCAAAAACAATAACATTTCCATTTCACTTCATATCTTCACATCTATACGACCTGATTTTCAATGAATAAAACTCTAGACGGTGTCACTGGAAATTATTTCGTTTTATTTGACACAGATCTAGATTTTATTATTTTTCATACTTATTTGTTTCATAGAAAATGTTAATGTATTTTCGTAATATTAAATCTATATATTTTTAAAATATTATATTTTAAATATTTAAAAATATTATAAAAATATTAAGAATTGGAACAGATTTTTTATACTTTTAAAATGTTGAATTGTAATATTAAATCATATATATATATATATATATATATACACATACACACACACACTTTTTTGTACAATAAAATGAATATAGAGTTACAACACTTAATTTTTCTTTTATTTCTCAGGTTAACTACAAATAAAACAACTTTATTGTTTTAGTTTATTTATTTATTATTACTTGAAATAAAATAATAAAATAAATGTTCAATAAAAAACAATTTAATTTAGTTTGTACTAAAAAACTGAAATAAAAATGTATAAAGCTATATAGACAGATTAAAATTAATAATAAAAGTGACAAATACAACACAATTACTAAAACTTTAAAATTAAAATGGAAAATTTAAACAAAACTATAAATATTAATATTTAATAGTCTCTCTGTAACTGCATTTAACTCATTATAGTAATAATTGTTAATTAATCATACTGTAACTGATGTTGTTACGATCATCAGCTGAAGTACCCATGAACTCTAATATAGTGCACTCCACTCAGGACTTTGGCATCTTCTATTTCCATCAACCACCAGATGTCACCATATCATCACTTGGACACTAGCACCCTTCATTCTGTTGCACCACACCCGAACTACAATCCCCATGAGTCACTATATCACTATCACCTTGCCACACCTGCACCTCAGTCATCAGCCAATTTCCTTGCCACACCTGCACCTCATTTACACACACACATAAGCACCACAATCACTCTCACTCACTGCCAAGACTTGTTTAGCCTGCCCATTTCCGAGTGTTTTCCCTTGTGCTTGTTCTTCCCGTGTCTGATCTTGGATTGTGCATTTAGACTCTGATTATCTGCTGCCTGCCCTGATCTCGGCTTGGTTCTGTTTTCGATTCTGGTTACCCCTAACATACCTGACGCCATTCCTGATTTCTGCCTGTCCGACCACTCTCTGAATAAAATTCTGCACATTGATCCGAACGCCTCTGACTCCCCTTTATAGATGTTACATGATGATAAGCTTCTATTAAAGCGTCTTGTTTTTGGTGATGTGGTGACTGATGGTGTGGTTAAACGTACGCCTCAGAGCTGAGACCCAGAATGCATCACTCTCACTGACCTGACAGGAGCAGATGGAGCACCGGTCAGTGTCCAGCACCCAGATCTGTCCGCTGTGCTTGACCTGGCCGTGGTGGACGCAGTCTCCGGTGCAGTTGTGTGCGTGACGGCAGCGGCAGTCGTAGCCTCCGTCCAGATTGAAGCAGAGTGTGTCGTTAGCGCAGGTGCTGAGTCCCGTCACACACTCGTCCACATCTGCAGCAGCAAACACACACGTCACTCATGCAGTTTTCATCATATTTTAAATTATGTTTATTTTTCATAATTTTGGTTTTCATCTAATTTTGTTGTGTATTTGCTATTTTTTGTTTTTTATACATCCATTTAAAGGGGGGGTGAAATGCTATTTGATGCATACTGAGTTTTTTTACACTGTTAAAGAGTTGGATTCCCATGCTAAACATGGACAAAGTTTCAAAAATTAATTTGTACGTTTGAAGGAGTATTTTTGTTCCCAAAATACTCCTTCCGGTTTGTCACAAGTTTCGGAAAGTTTTTTTCGAGTATGGTTCTGTGTGACGTTAGATGGAGCAGAATTTCCTTATATGTGTCCTGAGGCACTTCTGCCGGAAGAGCGCGCTCCCGTATAGCAGAGCACTGAGAGCACAACAGACTTCACTGATCAGAGCGAGAGCGTCGCCAAATGTCACAAAAGAAGTGTGTTTTTGGTTGCCAGGGCAAGACAACCCTGCACAGATTACCAAAAGAGAAACAGCATTAAGGGACCAGTGGATGGAGTTTATTTTTACAGAGCATCAACGGAGTTGTGCAAGTGTTTGTGTTTGTTCCCTGCATTTCGAAGAAGCTTGTTTTACAAACAAGGTCCAGTTTGACGACGGATTTGCACATCGTTTATTTCTTAAGGATGATGCAATCCCAACGAAAAAGGGTCACGATCGTGTGTTGGAACCGCAGGCGGTGAGTAAAACTGCTTCAAATATCTCTGTGTTGTTAACTTAGCTATCGGCGCGTGAGCACATCAAGTAAACAACATGAGATGACTGCACTTTCCACATGTACAGCTTAAAAAAAAAAGACGACATAAAGTGGAACTTAGTAATTTTTCAAAACCGCTAAGCAAATATATACAGTTTCAGTACATACCACATAGAGACGCCTTTGCTGATGCTGCTCTTGTTAAATTTCAGCCTCTGGATCTGATTCTGGATCATAAATAAACGGCTGAATCTGACTGTTAGCCATGGTTTGTTTTGGATGATGTTTTTTTCCTCAAGGTAATGTCACAGCTTCCACATGCTCTCAACGCAAAAGCCTACTGGAGCTCGTGATTCTTTAGCTCCGCCCACACGTCACGCCTCCAGGCGCTCGTGTTTTTCCGGGAAAAATCGGTACAGACTTTCTTTCTCTTATGAATATAATAAAACTAAAGACTTTTTGGAGTTATGAAGGATGCAGTACTAGTCTATAGGTACTCAAGATTAAAAGGATATTGAGTGAAAATGAGCATTTCACCCTCCATTTAAATGTTTTTGTTTTTAATGTCAAGTTTTTATAAATTTTTATTACAGTTTTTAGGTTTTTTTTTATACTTAATCTAAAATGAGAAATTGTTAATTTTATTTCAAGTGATGAATTTGGTTTCCATGTTATCAATATCAACAATATATCACTAATAAGCTATTATTTTTGTTGGTTATGTAGTGCGTGTGTGTGTGTGTTTATGAGTCTGTGTGTGAGTGAGAATCTTAGAGCCCTATCATAAACCCGGCGCAATGCGATGCAAGGCACAGCATAAGTGTGTTTGCTAGTTTCAGTCCAGCACTGTTCGCATTTTCCCGTCCAGCTCCACGTCGTTAAATTCGCAAATGCATTAGCACCCATTTGTGCGCCCATGGGCGTGCTGGTCTAAAAGGTGCATTGCTTACTTGGTTGTATGTCACTTCACTACACTAGTAAAGGCGGGTCCACAATGAGCGTACACGCTGCTTATTAAACACAGGGACGCACAGCAGCACACAAACATAACAAATATGAAAAGTAAAGGCAATGCATAATTATTTGTACTTTAAAAATTATATAATTAAAAAAATTTACTATTAATTATATTATATATATATATATATATATATATATATATATATATATATATATATATATATCTATATATATATATATATATATATATTTATATTAGGGCTGTCAAATGATTAAAATTTTTAATCAAATTAATCAGAATTTTCAGTGGATTAATCATGATTAATCACTATTTGCAACTACACCTGAATCCTAACCATTTTTTTCCTGAAATGCATACCAAAAGATAAATAACAGGACACAGATACATAATTTTCATGTATTGATTCATCATCATGTGGGTCTTTTTTTCTGAATTTCAAAAGTTTAACATTTACTTAGATCAAATTTACCTGAGCACTATTATCAAACCATGCCATTTAACTACAGATAGTGTAAGAGTTTTAGGTGAACCAGTGGTTAAATATAGCCACATATCTATGAAATTATGCATAGAGAAACTCGAAAGAATGAACTCAGAAACACAAACATGCGCCCTCTGCACTCTGGGCACTCTTGTTTTTGGGAGGTGTTCATTTGCTCTGCCACAATACTTTAGGATCGATATTTTCACGTTCTGAAGGCTTCAAGTGCCAGTAAAACCAAGTAAAAATGCATATGCTTTCCCAAACAGCTGTAATTTTCGCTGCATTGCATGTAGGCGTTCTGCGCATGCGCAGTGTGAAACACAGGACGCTATAACACTGATCCTCAAATCTGGCTCGCGAGATCCACTTTCCTGCGAAGTTTAGCTCTAACCCTAATCAAACACGCATGAGTTTGCTAATCAGTGTCTTTAGGATCATTAGTAAATCACAGGTAGGTGTGTTTAATTGGAGTCTGAGCTAAACTCTGCAGGAAACTCGCGAGCCAGATATGAGGATCACTGCTATAACAGGAAGAAGCTCCAGCGTATCAACTACCAAAGTCGTCTCTGTTTATCGAGCTTGGCATGAATGTATTTGAGAGTAAATGGGGTAAAAGCTTAAGCTTCTTCGTTGTTTTCGTCGCGGCGCTCGCCGCTGTTTTTTTACTATCTTGAGAATTCAGAGATCGACGAGACTTTTCCTGACCTGAATAATTTGTCACACTGCGCATGCGTGAAATGCGTTAAAAAATTTGACGTAATTAACGCCAAACAACTAATTAACGCCGTTAACGCGCTATTTTTGACAGCCCTAATATATATATATATGGCTACAGCTACATGTCATAATGGACAGTCATCGCGTCTATCAGTATTAGGGTATCTATTTGCTCACACACGTGCAGCTCAGTTTCATCTCGGAGAAGCGTTCTGTCTCAGCGCTTGCCTAATTCTGCCGTGTAAATAGCAAACACGTCATGGCACGAGCAACTGGCTCTTAAAGGGAATGGAAGATGAGACTCTGATTGGTTTATTGCACGTAACGCCCAGAAAACACCCATTACTCATTAAGAGAATAGGGACCAGGGATCTCGCTTTTATGAAATTATTTGGCCCGCCCCAGACCGCCCCGCATATAAAGTAAACATTTCCTTTTCCTCCCCAACCCACCTGTGTGTGAGAGTCTGTGTGTGTGTGTTTATGAGTCTGTGTGTGTGTGTGTGTGTTTATGAGTCTGTGTGTGTTTGTTTGTGTGTGTGTGTGTGTGTGTGTGAGAGTCTGTGTGTGTGTGTGTGTGTGTGTTTATGAGTCTGTGTGTGTGTGTGTGTGTGTTTATGAGTCTGTGTGTGTTTGTTTGTGTGTGTGTGTGTGTGTGTGTCTGTGTTTATGAGTCTGTGTGTGTGTGTGTGTTTATGAGTCTCTGTGTGTGTGTGTTTGTTTGTGTGTGTGTGTGTGTGTGTGTGTGGCTGTGTGTGTGTGTGTGTGTGTGTGTGTGTGTGTGTGTGTGTGTGTGTGTCTGTGTGTGTGTGTGTGTGTGTGTCTGTGTGTGTGTGTGTGTGTGTGTTTGGACAGCTGTACCTTTACAGGCCTCTCCGTTGGCTGTGTACACCTCGTTGTCATGGTAACCGTCACGACACTCACAGTGATACCAACCAGGTAAGTTCACACAGGTGGAGTGTGTGTCACACTGAACCAACCCCTCCGAGCACTCGTCGATATCTGAACACACACACACACACACACGGTTCATTATCTCTGCACTAAACCCTCGGCTGACTTCATGAACCTCAGTCATCGTGAGGAAACATGCTCTAGACATGATGAAGGTAGACAGCAACATGATGCTGAGATTCACACCAAACTCTAAAGAAGCACTGCATGAATCCTCAGAAGAACTGATAAACACATCACAATAATCCACAGCACTCCAGTCCATCAGTGAACGTCTGGAGAAGACAAAGGATGAAACACATCCAGCATTAAGATGTTTTTAAGAGTTCATAATCCAGAATAACTCTTCCTTCAGTGAAAAAGTGCATCTCCTGTTGTCTCTCGCATTAAAATCCAGACACACATTATAGTTTGGAGCGGTTTATGCCTTTAAACCAATCACTGGAGCAGTGTGAAGTTCACTATCATTCCGGCCTCCAACAACAAAACTACAGACCCGTCGCTCTGGCTTTCATGCCTCACGTCTCACATCTCATGCACAGAGAGGTCCATCAGAAGCTGCTCTTGCTTCACCAGCTGAAGGAGTTCATCCAGACACAGGAGCTGCTCACACACTTCTTCTGGCTCTCGCTGAGTCTGGTCTGTGTTCATCTAGAACGGTTTGGTCTGGTTCAGCTACAGATTCAGACTACAGCAGTGATGTTCCCTGCCCAACGGCCAAGATCTTTACCCCTCCAGAGAGAACGTGTCCATTATAACGGACACATTAATACACAGCATCTGAAAACTGTACATTTGAAACTTCTGAAATGGTACACTTGTAAATAACAAATCTGAACATTCATTAAAACAAATATGTTTTTTGCCCTCTATATTTCTACTTCTGTATTATATTGCATTATTTACATTTCTTATATTAGGCTCATTTCCCGTGATCTCAGTAACTCAGATTATGTTGATGTTATGATCAGCTCGTTATGGTGGGACTTAATTGATGTTACCTCTCACATAACAGGCTTTGTTCAATTAACAGACCCCATACTTAGAAATTTACACGCATCAAGTAAACATTATGATGTAATGAAAATGTAATATATATTTTTTATCATTTTTATAAAATTGTATTTTAATCCATTTTCTATTTTAATTATTTTTAAACAATTATATAAATCATAATTATATTAAAATATAAATATACACATATATTAGTAAGTAAATGCATCATGGTAGAATTTGTTGTTACACTTTTGTGTTAATTTTAATAGAAATACAATATTTTAACAGTAATATATTGCGATATAAGTGTATTACAGTAATGAGAATCTAATGAGAATCATCAGTAAGAAAAAATGTACATTACATAATAATTCAAAAGCAAAACATGGTCTCAGACACAGTAATGAGAATGCAGAAAAACAACAATAATGCTCCTAAAAATAGATTTTTCATTCTTTTGTTTGTTATGATCTTGGGGTGAAATATGAGCTGGACATGTTTTCATTCTCCTGCAGATGTGTTTGGTCCAAACAGCAGCATCTCAGTCCAATCCCGTCCTCAGATAAATGGCTTCAGTAATTCAGACATAATGAGTGGAATGATATTAAATTAGACGGCGGGCGACATTAAAGCCATTATTACTCAGATTACTCATTATTCTCCCAATGATTAAACACTCACAGGAGAGATTAGCCTATGTTCTGATTAAAACTGCTCTCAGATCGTTATAGAAATCACTCTTCATCAGCAGCCAATCACAGCGCAGCCTCAGCGCGGTCAGGTGACCATCAGGAGTTTCAGAGAGCAGACTGAAGGATGATTAAATGAAACGGATATTGCTTAAAGGTGACCCACATCTTCATTCTTCATCACTTTGTGTCTGTATCGGTGATTACTAGCAATTAATTAAAGTCAGAGCGATAACGGTCATGGACTAATCACATTGTTCAGTTTTCTCTGTCCATGACTGTTGGAGGTGATGATAGCGTTATTAATGCATATGTATCACATCAATTAAAAAATTATTAGTAAACATTTTTATATATGTTCGATAGATTTAAAGTTTTAGTGTATTTTAATGTAGTTTTTAAAAATAAATATACATTTAATAAATATATATAAATTCGATTTTAATAAACATGTTTATAAAATAATATTTTTTATATAATTAATGATATTATATATAAATAATATATAATCTGAGGGTTGCCCCCCCTAAAATATAATTGAAATATGTGTATTGTAAATAATACAATGATAGTTAAACTAATTGTGTTAGTAGTAAAACAATGCAAATAAAAACGGAGCAACAACAAAAAAAAAGTTTTAAACATCTCGAGTTCCCCCTGCTTTGCCTCACAGTGATTTGGTCCACTGCCTGCTCCTCTTTTACCTCACCACCACCGACACACACACACACACACACACACACACACAGTCCGGTCCGAGACGGTGTTGCCACGCATACGATAATTATCGTATTTGTACGATAATTTTTACCTCCGTACAATGTACGATCAATAAAGAAAAACCTCCCATAATGTTTTAATATGCGCCGCGACGCAGACCGTCACTGAAAATAATGGGATAGTATTTAGCCTCACTGCTTCTGTCCAACATTACGCTTGTTATCTACTGTGGTAATTTGCAGGTCGTGTCAAAATGTTGTTGGTTTATAATAGATGGACATTTCCAATCTGGCAACACTGGTGCGAGAAAACAACGCGTTTCAGTAGCTGCTGAACTCCATAAGTCAAGCTTACACTGTATTTTATTCACATTAAACATTGAATGACGTGATTCGTTTCTCTTTAATATAGATGATGATGAGTCATTAATAAATCGTGTCCATTGTGTACTAATTTACTTTTGTCACGATGTAGTCTGTGCTGTTAGCGATTCTAACGGTTACCCTTGTTTTACCTAGTTTGTTTAATCACATCTTACACACACCCATAGTGTACGCATATACAAGTCTTGAACGTTAGATTAGATTAGTGCGTGTGCGCGTTTTTCCCGCGTTCACTATGATTTAGTCGGTTTCAGATGACCGTGAGATATTTGGCATGCTAACTATCTGGACCTGTCGGCGATTCAAACTCATGCTGTGTGAAAAGTGTTCTGACTGAAAACGACATCGGCGATGAGCGACAGCCAATGAGAGAGCAGCAGCGGGGAGTTCGGGGAGGAGTTATAGACCACAATATCAGCAAGTATTGCTTCATTTCAGGAAAAGGCTTTCTTCTTTGTCTATTTGGACCCATGGAATGGAAGATAAATTAGTATAAATTTAGCAGGAGCACCCTTGTCTGTTTGACGTTTCATCTGAGCTATCCTAGTCTCACGTGAAAACTCCGGTCTTGCAGCGTGATATCGCGTTGTTTCCTTGTCACATCTCGTTGGTGTTTGGTTGTGAAACCTAGTTTGCGTGCGAGTTTTTGGCGATTCTTCCTATTATAATTTTATTACAAGCTGTACTGTCTAGTTTCATATAACGGCATGTTTCTTTATCATTTTTATGTCTTTCTAAATTATCTACAGCATTGCAAACGGTACGTCAGGATTCACCATTGACAATTTTCACCATCGCACCAGCTCGAAATATTATGAAATAACCAGTTCATCTGACACAGCAGAACAGTGGCAGGAGTTTGTAAAATAATCACAAAAAAAGAGAGAAAAAACATGGCAAGATTAAACAACAGCTGCAAACAAAGACATGCTTCCTCTTCAAACACTCAAGAGACGCACAAATCCACGACGGCGTCCTCTGAGACGCGCCATTTACATGAAGCAAGCCGCTCGTGAGAAACAAATGGCCTTAATTAAGCACTACTAATTAACTCTGTGTGTGTGTGTGTGTGTGTGTGTGTGTGTGTGTGTGTGTCTGAAGAAGTTATGAAATTCTGCCCACTGTAGCAATGTGTGTGAACAGGTGAAAGCAGCCCACACTCACCAACACCAGCGGTGCATTGTGGGAAAATCCTCATGACGGTTTACCATGGCAACAGTTGTTTCCACCAAAATACTACCGCTACTGTTGGTATTAAATATCATCACAAAGACTTTACAATTATTATGGTTTAACTAAGTAGTAAAGCTATTTGTCCTTAAAGTTTCCATCGTAACCTTATATATACACATATATATATAAAGAATTGTTGTGTTTGTAAAGGCTTCATTTATTTGATCAAAAATACAGTAAAAACTGTGAAATATTATTAATTTAAATCATCTGTTTTCTGTGTGAATCTGTGTTAAAGTGTAATGTATTTCTGTGATGCTCCGCTGTATTTTCAGCATCATTCCTCCAGTCTTCAGTGTCACATGATCTTCAGAAATCAGAATAATATGATGATTTACTGCTCAAGAAACATGAAGATTATTATCAGTGATGAGCACTTAATATTTTTGTGGAAACTGTGATACATTTTATTTGTCAGGATTCACAAATGAATAAAAAGTGAAAAAGCATTTATTTGAAATGGAAATCTTTTTAAACATTATAAATGTCTTTACTGTCACTTTTGATCAATTTAATGCATCCTTGATTAATAAAATTAATAGAGATGTTCCGATACCCTTTTTCTCTTCCCGATACCGATTCCGATACCTGGGCTCAGGGTATCGGCCGATACCGAGTACTGATCCGATACCTGGGTGTGTATCTGTATATACAGCTGTATATACTACTAGCCCTGTGTAAATTGCTAGAATTCTTTTTATGGTGTGCTTCAGACAGATCCCTCAATAAAACATGAACAAATACATGGTGAACTACTGTATTTATTACAGTATTTTTATTATCTAACATGAATTTGACAGTATTATTTATTTTCATATGCAAAAAAGAACTTGCATATGCATATGCAGCCAAAAATCTAACACCGCAAACTAAAAAAGGTATTTAAGTTTTACAATATAACTGTATAAAAAAACTGCAACAAATAAGTCTAGGAATATAAAAAAAAGATCTATTAATCAGATAATCTCTTTACAACAAAACAAGTAAAAAACAAGCAACCATCTAGGCATAATTATTATTATTATAGAGATGTATTATTATTACTGTAGGCTACAACAGTAGCTTTATATATTGTCAATTTACTCATGTAAACCAAACATTTATTTTAATGGGCTGCCATGAAGATCTTTGAGTGTCTGTGTTTATGATATGACAGTATTCTCAAATGAAACGGTAAATTCTCATGAAGTGACGGTTTATGCGTTCGTGTCCTCATGACACACAGCAGAGACTACAAAACAGCGAGCTCTCGCGCATCTGTGCCAGTCACCCACAGAGATGTAGATTTTGCTGGAGTAATATTTAAATAGTATTTTGCAGTTTAATATTCACAGACACTAGTATATATTCGGCTACTGTCTGGAGCCCTGCGCTTTGACTTACACGGAAGCGACTGAACGCAGCTGCCGGTACTGAATATACTCGAGAGTCTGTAACTACCGGTACTACAGAGACATACTGCTAACCACTGATCTATAATATAGTAGCGGCTTCACTGTCTTTTGGCAGTTTAGAATGTGATGAGTGATCCAGTCATATATAGATAAGGGCTGCTAACGCGTTTTCATTTCTTCTTCGCTGCTCTAAACAGGGGTTGCTTGTGGCAACACAGCACAACTTCCTGTGTTTTCAATGCATTTTGAGCAGCGAAGAAGAACCGTGCAGCGGTTAGGCAAAGCTTGCGGTCATAACTAGGTCTTTTTTAAGAAAATGGTATCGGATCGGTATATGGGTTCATGTACTCGCCGATGCCGATGCCAGAATTTGTTGTGGTATCGGAGATATTTCCGATACTAGTATCGGAATCGGAACAACTCTAAAAATTAATAATTCCTTAAAGAAAATAATAATAATTTAAATGTATGGATCAGTAAGTTAGGTTTTATATATATATATACACACACACACAGTACATATAATAAAACATTGTTCTTCCTCTGTTTTTCTTATAATATTTGTCATTTTTAGTAACTATAGTTTATATTGTTACTAGTGTAAAACTGAGTTTTTATTGCTACTAGTGTACAATAATAATAATAAACAATCATGAAACTTTTCACTTCATGGAGAGCCCATATCCATTTACTGTATTTATTATTTTTTTCTGATAAACTGTGGAGATGATACTGTATGCGCTTGCTAAGGTGTTGAGTGATTTGCTAGGGTTTTCTGAATGGTTACTAGAGCATTGCTATGATGTTTTGGCTGGTTACTATGGAGTTGCTATGTGGTTGTGGCTAGGCAATATGCAGTTGCTATGGTGTTGTGGCTGTTACTATGGGGTTGCTAGGATGTTGTTGCTGGTTGCTCTGTTGCTGATGACTTAGTGAATTACCAGCACACCTCTCCTTAAAAACGTATTTGTTGTTGTAGGATTTAATTGGACTTTTCATAAGTAACACATCAAATTTAACATGAAATTTAGATGGAAACCCAACTGAAATGGTAAATTCTGTGTGTATTTACAACTCTGTTTTGATGTTTCACTCCAGTATAACAGAGCTGTCACACTCAGTTCCTGGAGGACCACAGCTCTGCTCTACTCTAACCTAGGCTACTTTCATTTTCATTAATAAATAAATAAATATATATATATATATATATATATATATATCAATAATATAAATAAAAAAATAAGATGTATTGCACTTTCTAAGGATTGCACTTTCTAAGGACAGAATCATCTCAGTTTCATTAATGTATTGCTGAATCATCAGATATCTTAATTATCTCAGAGCATGGCTCTTCAGTACTCTTAGTTCTTCTGAAGGACAGTCCTACCTGCCCATTCTGCTGTGTTGGGCTCATGACTGGAGCTTGGTAAGGTTACTGGGCCTTGCTCTTCACTGTTAGCAGCAAACTGGACTAGAGACGGCTGCTGCTGAAGAGCTACGAGAAAAAGTGTGATATATGAGCGGTGGTTTGCAAACAACGTTGTTTTGCAATGTCGCTAGCTTCTTGAGCTGCTCCTAACTGCTTAGCTTACTTACCCCGGCCTCGTCGTCTCCGTTTGTTTAGTTTTTTTTGAGGAAGAACGTGCTCAGTTTAGAACATTTGTCCGCGTCAGTTTCCAAAGCTTTCTTCTTATTTATTCTGGACTTTTTAGCGCCGCATTTGCGCTTTCTGTTATCCATTTTTATCTCACGTTTGTATTTTATTTTGAGCAACTTGCTAACGTGTTGGGGGCGTGGCCAGGGAGTCAACAGATAATCACGTCATCATTATCTTCAGGCTGCACTCTGCGAGAAAATATATAAAAAAAAAATAGTGGGACGGTGGTAAAATAATACATAAAAAGAGTTGGGCTGCAGTAAAATAATAATAATAATAATAATAATAATATATTTCAACCCAGTGCCATGACAACAACTGCCTTCGCAGCCAAAAAAGGATACCGGCCCCCGGGAATTTTCCCGGTGCTCCCGATTAGCCAATCCGGGCCTGCTTAGATCTGACTATAAGCATTTTAAAATATAGACGTATTAAAATATAATACCAAGTACTGAATTTTTGTAGCTGTATTAATCCAGATGGCGTGTAATGAGTAACGGCTCTGATTAGTGTAGCAGTGTAGGCTACAGTGTGTGTGAGATGTGGAGGATCTGTGTGTGTGTGTGTGTGCGTGCGTGTTTCTCTTCAGGGGGATGTAGTTCCAGCTCTGAATCCGAACACAATGAATTCATGCAACATTACAATCCAATCTCTGCAAATACAACATCAAAGTGAAAAAGTAACAAGATGTGAAATTTAAACTCGCTCGTATTTACCGGCAGACAACGGCTTCATTTCTCGCTTGAGGCGTTAAAGAGAGAAAGAGCTCGGTGAACAACGAGCCGAAACTAACGGAGCACCGCAGCCGGGATGAGATGAGAGTCTGTGATGAGCAACGAACAGAAGAAACCCCTCCAGCACTGAAGAACACAGCTTCCCCTCCAGATGAACACTCACATCACCTCCATCTCCCAGCTCGATCTGTTCTCCTCGTCTGAAAGCTGCTCTGATTGCTCCAGTAAGCAGCACTCGTCTGCACACGTACAGAAGCTAATATTCAAAGAAACTCATAGTTTCATAAAATATAAAAAACAAAGGTAAACACACAATTTTTTGAGTGATATAAAATAACATATCACATATTTAATTCTCTCTTTCTCTCTCTCTCTATATAAACTGTGCTATATATAAAATAAAAAATATACAATATTGAATTAAATGTTTCACACACACACATATATATTTGTTATTGAAAATATTCTTGATATTGATTATGCTAAAATACTCATGAAGAATATGATTTTGTGGTGTACAGTCATGCGTAGCATAAAATAAAAAATTATAAAATAAAAATTAAATCAATCAATCAATCATTAGATAATATTACCTACAAAAAATTATTGCACTATTTATTTCATATATTTTATATTAGGATATATTATATATAACAATAAAAATTATATTATATGTGCTTTTATAATGTGCACTTGTGGGTTTTGTGTGTGTGCAATTGTGCATTGTGTATAAAGCTTCTTCTGCGTCTCACGCATCTATAAGAACATGATGACATCATCGAGGTGCAGCAACACTTAGCCTTTCCTTCTCCTCATCGTTTTGCACATCTTCTCCTTTAATTATTTGGGTTTTCTGTACGTTCTCCCTCGAATCATCATCCGTATCATGACTGTGTCGGTCTCTGCTCCGCTAGTTTGTCAGATGCTCTTGAGAGAATTCGTAAAAAGCCAGAGAAGAGGACAACAGTGCAGCCGAGTGAAAGCATTTTCATGTTCAGCCGTATCCCAGAAGCCCCACACACACACACACACACACACACACACACACACACACACACACACAGAGAGAGTGTGATTCTCTTTGAGCGCTCAGGAGTTGTTCTTGACGCTGGTATCTCTCTGAGCTTCTGAGGAAACCCTGAGCAGCTCGTGTGGTGTGATATGAAGCTGATTATGTTCATTGATAACAGAAGATTACAGCTAAGAACTACAGCGTAGCAGTTTCTATAGAAAACACTTCAGAAACGCAGGATCTTTGAAGAAGGCCGCATATAGCCTATCATTGGGTAACTTATTAATCTTGACTATTTAGAGAAAGATTTATATTATTTGATTCTGCAATTAATATAGTTCCAGCATTGACGACATAGAAACTCATCAGTTTGGTTTTGATTGTGCTCTTTTTATTTTTTAAAGAAATAGTTAATCCGGAAATTAAAATGTTCTCACTCTCAGATCATCCCAGATCAGGATGATCTTGTGTCTTCATCAGATTTGTGGAAATGTAGCACTGCGTCAGTGTCTCAGCAGTGGATGTGAATGGGTGCCGTCAGAATGAGAGTCTGATAAAAACATCACAATAATCCACAGCACTCCAGTCCATCAGTTCACAACAATGTCAGAAGACAAAAGATGAAACAAATCCATGTTTTTAACTAAAGTACAAGTCCATAATCCATAATAACGCTTCCTCATTCTGACGGCACCCATTCACTGCAGAGCATCCATTGATGAGACACTGATGCAATACTACATTTCTCCAAACCTGATGAAGAAACACTCTTCCTGATCTCTGATGAACTGAGGGGGAGCAGGGTTTCATTTCTGGGGGAACTGTTCCTTTAAGGACATTAGCTTTAGTTTGGTTGTGAGGTTTATTTAGTTCATGAAAAACCATTTCTGTCATGTTCGTTCGTTTGTTTATTTGTTTTTTCTGTTCCCTTTAATACCACCTTCAACTTTCACCATCTATCATTCTTTCATCCATCTATACCTTAAACCTTTAAATCCTAAAGACTTTTTACATTTATAAGGTTTTCAAAACTTTGAGTTTGTTGACAATCTAGTTAAATAGTTAAAAACTTTTTTAATGAATATTTTTTTTCCCAAAAGAATAATTATGTACTGCTATTTAATGAAGCACTGGAGACTGTCTGATTCTTATCGCATGATCCTCTCCAACACTTAAATACGATCCCAACATCTGTGTGGAAAACACCATACACTCATCCGCTCGATTCCCTCCGGTGTCCTCCAGGAGAACATGAACAGAAGAGACTGAAAGAAAAGCCATTTGATATTAATCAGGGCCAGAGCGAGGGCAGAGCTGCTCTTTCTGTGGGATCGATGGTTTGGGACGTGCGCTGTGTCTCATCAGACGAAACCATCCACACACACACGTCTGCTGGAGATGATCCTCGCGTCAGACTCAACACTGATCCACGACACACTTCATTAAAACCAGCTCCATGAGAGCGACGGTGTTTCCCAGCGGCTCAATAACAACAGAACCAGAGACAAAGACTCAGATCCACAGAGATGATTAACGCTCACACGTTCCCTTTCGCTATTATTTACTAAACTAAAAAAAGCCCAGTCCTAAATGAAGACAAATGATCGAGTGTGTAGCAGATATGATCATTTAAAAACCCAAGAAAAACAGGCACACAAAGGGAAGGTAACGTGGAGTAATGTGAAATACAGAGAAGAGCATGCCCTGAAACTATAAGTGAAGAACAACTTGTTATTAGATTTAATGCAGATTCAGTTTCGTTGATGCTGAGCAACATCACAATCCAGAATATGAGTGTTTTATATATATATAGTGGTGAAAGAATCACTCCTTTAAAATAATCACATTTTGCTGCTTTGCAGCCTGAAATTTGATCATTTTGGAGCGATGTCCTGATCCAGCGAGGGAATGTGTTATACCTTCCACCTCTTAATAATAGACATAGCTCGCATAGTATAGACCCAGCTCTCAACCCAAATTTGAGAATAGATTAACAGCGATATTTTTTTTATCGCCCGATAAGAGTCTCACGTTAACGCAGCCCACCACTAATATATATATATATTATAAATGTATATATTTATATACAATAAATCACTATTTTTTATTATTTAATACAATATATTTACAAACTATATAATAACAATGTAACTATTTATATCTTAATATATGATTAATAATATTAATAATAATTATAATTTAGTTTTTTTCTACATAATTTGTATATATTATTTTGAATATATAGAGCCCTTGTTGATTTTAGAAGTATATGGTGAAGTGTGTATGATATAGTTATGTGAGTTGTGTCATGCACTCTTCTTCTAAGCGGTGATCTCCACACTCAGGCTTTGTTCTCAGCGAGCCAGAAGGTCCTCAGAGGGACTGGAGGAGCTGAGAGATGCATTTAGGATCAGAAAGAGGCTCTTACCCGTCTCGCAGTTCTGCCCGCTGAAGCCCTGTGGACACACGCAGATGTTGGGAGACGAGCAGGAGCCGCCATTCAGACAGCGGCCATCACAGAGAGCTGCAGGTCAGAGAGAGGACAGACGGGTCAGGGGACCGGTCAGGGGACGGGTCAGGGGACGAGCGGGACAGCAGATGGACGCGGGGCTCACCTCTGCAGTCCGTGCCGTTGCCGGTGTATCCAGGTTTGCAGGAGCAGCTGTGGCCCCCGACAGTGTTGAAACACAGAGCGTTCTCATCGCAGCTGTGCTGACCGGACGCACACTCATCATGTTCTACAGACAGAAAACACACACACTGTGAGTCAACAGCATTCTCTCAGCACTCTGATCATGTGCTTCTTTTTCACTTCATGTGATCTTTATATAGAGATGCTTTTCACCAAACAGTCAGTTCTTACAAATAAAATCAGGTGATTAACATCAGGAAGTTTTCATTAAATAATAAAGATTCCCTTACTAATATGAATATGTTTTAGTACAGAACACGTTATTACTGTAACTATATATATATATATATATATATATAATAGCAGTTCATAGCAGTGAATGAAGATGTATCATATCGATCACAAGTGCAGTATGGAGTACCTCAAGGCTCAGTACTAGGGCCGCTACTCTTCACGCTTTATATGTTACCCTTGGGAGATATCATCAGGAAACATGGTGTTAGCTTTCACTGTTATGCTGATGATACGCAGCTCTATATTTCCTCGCAGTGAAACACACCAATTTGAAAAACTAATGGAATGCATAGTCGATATAAAAAACTGGATGACGAGTAATTTCTTACTGCTAAATTCAGAAAAAACAGAGGTGTTAATTATAGGACCTAAAAACTCTGCTTGTAATAATAAAAGACTTGATGGTTGCTCTGTCAATTCTTCATCATCAGTTAGCAACCTAGGTGTGCTATTTGATCGCAATCTTTCCTTAGAAAGCCACGTTTCTAGCATTATAGCAATTTTTTTTGGCTGAAAAAAATAAAAAAAAAAATAAAAAAATTATATACACCTGGCTATGCGTTCTATACTAGACTGAGACTTGTCATGGCACTTGTATTCTGTTGTTGTTCTCTTGTTGACCTGACTGCTTCTATTGTTCTCATTTGTAAGTCGCTTTGGATAAAAGCGTCTGCTAAATGATTAAATGTTAAATGTAAATGTAAATAAAATAAAATGTAACTGAAATAAAATCGTGAACATATTTTATTTCACCTAGCTTTCAAGGCAAATTTTTCACATTTTCATTTAGTTTAACTTGATGTACTTAAAAATTAAAATAAAAAATTAATACAATTGTAAATAAAAAAGACAAAAATAAATATAAAAAGACGAATAAATAAAAATGACAAAAACACAAATAAACATTAACTAGAATTAAATGAAAAAAAAATACAAATCTAAAAACGTATATGAATAAACCTATAATATAAATTTTTATGTGAAATAAAAATTGTTATGTGTGATAAAATAAACTAAAATAAAAAATATAAAAAACCTAATTGAAGTTATGTATTAAGTCAACACCGAATTTAACTTGTACCTGTAATAAAATAAATACATTGAAATAAAAATTAATTTAAATATATTAAATTAAATAAATGTAATATATATATAAAAAAATTTTTTTAAGAAAAACTTTAATAAGTAATACTAACATAGCAACACAACAATACATGAACTTAAAAATAAAAGTTCTGTAAGATTTGTTGTTTTCAGATAATATATTTCAGAGAATTTCAGCTAGAATTCAATTTGTTTTTGGCAAGCAGTTGTTGTATTTTTATATACACTTTTTATTGATTTATTTTTGAAGAGAGCAGACTCCTGCAGCATGTTGAATTGAGCTTTATGATCTGTGGCGTCCTCTCAGCTCGTCTCTGTCATTGTTAACCTTCACTTAACCTCCTCAGAGCAGCAGACCGTTCAGTTCTGAAGACTCTCCTCCGTCTACAAGTTGTGCCAGTTTTTATTCACCTGAAAGCGTCAGAAATTTGGGACTGAATGAAAGTGGTCTGCTCAAAAGAGGAAGTCACGGCCGATGCAGCTCAGCTCTCAAACTCTAAAATGACATTTTTCATTTCCCATAATCCACCGCTGCTGCCCAGACAAAACCACACTGACACGAGAGAGACGACAGCACTCTGTCCACGACTCCTTCACGAGAGACCACAGAATCCAGAATATATATATATATATTTAAACAAATTATATTATATTTATACCCGCCATCCACTGATACAGATACAATAGTAATGCTAATCTACTAATTGTCCAGTCGTTTTTATAGCATTTCATTTTAAGATTTAAAATATATTTAATTCAAATATTACTGTAGAAACGTAGCATATTGCTGTCTTATTCAGTTTAGAATTATGTTATTTTTAACATCAGTTTAACAGTTGTGAAAACAGTATGTAAGCATGTGTAAACTGTCCTGTGCGTACATAGAGGTCTGTCAGTTGTTGTGTCTGAGTGAGAAAATAATTCATCAAATTTGAGAGATGTAGTTATTAAATGCATTTTGTGCCAAAGCAATGATAATTGATCCTCAGTTTAGCCCAAATAGACTTCTGTTGTGTTCACTGTGTGAAGAGTTTAGCAAAAGTGACCTAAGTATTGAGAAACGTGTCCTAGCGTCTGTAAAAAACTGTAAGCATAAAGTCACTACATTTTTCACAAAATAAAGCTTCATATTCTGTCATTTTGCTTCTTACTGGGCTCTTGTAGCGCACACATATTAATATCGATCCGTACGATAGAATGCGATCCAGCAGTCTCTCATATTCATCTCTGGGGGATACAGGGAAACATCAGAAATGATCCTGCAGGTGTAATGTGTGTTCGTTGCTGAGTGTTTGAGACTGCTGATCCTGAAGGTGCTGGTGCTGGGTCTGTGTTCCTCACCTGTACAGGAGAAGTCATCGATGCGGATGAATCCAGTGTGACAGACGCACATGAAGGAGCCGGCGGTGTTCAAACACTGTGTGTTCTCTCCACAGTAATGTCTGGCCTCCACACACTCATCCACATCTGCACAGAACACACACATCAGCTCAGCCTTCACACCGTCTGTGACCCAATCATGAATTCACTGACTTTTAAGAGGATATCCGTCACATTTCTGAGCTCGATCAGCTCGGTTCTGTTTCCTGTCTAAAGGGAAGTTCAGGCCGTGAAGCCGTATAATCTTCTCTAAACCTGACGACAGAGCCGCTGTCACTCACATCTCTCTTCATCTCATCTACAGTAATTACATTTGGGATTCAGCTGCACTTCTACAGTCAGTGCCAATTACCCCCGATCACCTCCAGACACTCCCGCTCCGAGCGGCAGGAAGTGACATCACTCACTGGGTTCAGCCGGTCAGCTACCGTACACGCTGCTTTTGATAGATCTCATTTAAATGACTGCAAATGAACACGGTGAACTCCAGTCAAGGACACGCAGCTGAAACATGAGGAGAAATACTAGAAGAACCGCTTCTGCTCGGAATCATTGGGTTAAAACAATTACACTTCTCAACAAAGACAGTAAACTGATCAAAAGTGTCAGTGAAGACATTTATAATGCTACAAAAGATTTCTATTTCAAATAAATGCTGTTCTTCTGAACTTTTTATTCATCTGTGAATCCTGACAAATAAAATGTATCACAGTTTCCACAAAAATATTAAGTGTTCAACACTGATAATAATCTTCATGTTTGTTGAGCAGTAAATCATCATATTATTCTGATTTCTGAAGATCATGTGACACTGAAGACTGGAGGAATGATGCTGAAAATACAGCGGAGCATCACAGAAATAAATTACACTTTAACACAGATTCACACAGAAAACAGATGATTTACACTAGAATAATATTTCACTGTTTTACTTCATTTGTGATCAAATAAATACAGCCTTGATGAGCAGAAGAGACTTCTTTTAGGATAGTTAGATTTCAGATAATTGGCAAAGTGGACACTTAAATTTGACATATTTTAATATTTCATCATTCATCATTTAATTTCATTGTTAAATTCTTTAAGAATCTTATGTCTGATTGAAATATAAATATAAATATATACATGAATTTATATATATATATATATATATATATATATATATATATAAATAAAAATACTTTTATATATATTTATTGTAGTTTCAAACTGTTCTAATTTTAATTGATCTAAATTAATATATAATGGTTTTCTGATACATAGGGCTTTACTCTTCAACTTTTATTATTATTTTTTTTTTTCAATAAATTAATGAATTATTACAATGAATGAGTTAACTGGTTGATTATTGTGAAACATCAATATTCAGTGTTGTGTAAGCTTTAGGACTGTTGGTCAGCACATGTTGTCCAGAAGAAGTCACGTGTGTTCTCCTGTAATAATCAGCACGCTCCTCATCTTCCCAGTCCACCAGTCTCTCCAAAGCTTTATTATGCAGTAAAGCAGCGTGAAGCACACTTTGAGAGAGGAGCTGTGCTTTTCCCTCGAGCTCATGCCCTACAACCTCCCGCATCAAATATTGAAACGGGCCTGATCTCATCAGCACAGACGCACGCTATTTTTAACTCGATGCCAATGCTCATGACGCCTTTAAAGAGCTGCGTACGCTCCTCCGCCTGCATAATGAAGAAAGCAGACGTGTTTCTGAATCTCCTGATGCTGGAGGTCGTGAGATGACGACGACGGTAAAGTTTCGTCTCAGTCTCTGGGGGGTTTTGGGATTTTTCAGTAGCACATGATGAAATGTTGCATGTTCTGATCCACAGCACCATCACGAGGTTCCTGATGGATTATGGGATGATTGTTTGGCACACCAGGTTTTCTGGCGTAATCGTGTCAGTATCCGCTGAAATGAAGCATTTGATGGTTGAGCTCTGCCTGTTGTGATTCAGCCTGCAGGGTTTTATTTTTATTTTATGAACTCATTTACCGCCTCTCAGTTTAGTGAAAATTATGACTGAGAACTTAATGTTGTTCCCTCAGAGATTATAAAAGTGACCTTTCCAAGTGTCCAAGTGTTGATTAATTCATCTTTGGACACTGGAGTGGTTCCAAACAGTTTTAAGCATGCGGTTGTTCAGAAACAATGTTTGGATGAAAGCTGCTTTTATAATTATGGGCCTGTCTCTAAGCTATCATTCTTGTCAAAGCTTTTTAAAAAAGTTGTGCAGTTTACAGTTGATCTAGTTTTTAAATGAGGCTAGCTTATTAAAACCTTTCCAGTCTGGTTTCACTGCTTATCATAGTACAGAGTCTGCCTTTGCTAAAAGTGTTCAATTACATTTTGTTTGCAGTTGATGCCGGTAAAATGCTTTATTGGTACTCCCTGATCTTACAGCTTCCTTTGATACTGTAGATCTGTTATTATATGCTGTTTAGAGCACTTAATCCATACCAAGGGGTACTGCTTTATGATGGTTCAGCTCATATCTTAAATTTAGGTTTTTTTTTGTAGAGTTAGGTAAGTTCTCATCATCTTCTGGCCCTAATATTAGTGGAGTACCCCAGGGCTTTATTCTAGGCCCGCTTCTTTTTAACTCATAAATGCATCCACTGGGGGGTATTATTGCTGGACTGTATCTCAGATATCAAATGGTTATGAAATAACTTTCTCCAACTTCATGAGGATAAATATAATTGTTTTTCGTCCTCCAGGAGTACGGCAATCATTTTCCCTCAATTTCCTCCCGGGTTGGGAAACCTTGGTGTTATCCGGGACTCAGAATTATGTTTATCCAACCAAATCAGTTCTGTTGTTAAGAACAGTTTTTATCAATTGCACATTATGTCCAAGCTTAAACCAATTTTTGTTTTTTCTTTCTTTTCAAACAGATCTTCAGATCTTCTGTCCTCCGTTTCTGTTTAAAATCTAAGGGAGCTTCTGTTTGCACCTTCTCTTACCATTTTAAAATCGAAGTTGAAAACATACTTTTAAATTTAGTTTTATTGTCCGTTTTCTTTTGGTTTTATTCTGGCATTACTTAACTTTCATTTACTTTGATTAGCACTTTGGATAGATCTGCTATGTGTAAATGTATATGATTTATATGATTTTAGTCATAATATTGCATTAAAGAGCTAGAATGTTCAGATGTGTGGGATTCGTAAAGCTAAAGCAGCTGATGATGGAGAGCTCAGGTCCAGGTGTTGTGTCCCAGCCAGCAAGGTTAAACAGAAAGCGGTGACGAATGAGTGTGGAAGTGGGTTACTGCCGGAGTATCTGTCTCACAGCCAGCGTTTCGGGGTTACACATGGCTTATATTTCTGCTGCTTTATTTCAAAACACTTTGATTTCTCCTCCCAGCATTCCTCTTCCCTTGGGTTGTTGAACACCGAGAACGGTGTCCCGCGGGAACGTTTAGGAGCGTCCAGCTCGCCGTCGCTGTAAGCCAGCGTGTCTGATAGCATCTTTAATTATTCATGTCCTCTCGGTCTTTGATGAATACCTGACCGGCTGCACACGTAAACCGAGGACCGGTGACGGCGGGGTCATCTTTACCAGGGCATTTTTAGCCGGTGAGATGAACAGGTTTCATTAGAGATCCGACTGATGCGAGGGGGGTGACGAGGGTCCCCAGAAACAGGGCCCGAGTCATTAGGCATTCACCGAAAGTAGGCCATCTTCAGCTCGGCTTTGAGAGGAAACGAGGATGAGGAAGTGATGACTTACTCACACTCTCACACAACAGCAGCCAATTAAGATGCGAAGCAAGACGGATTCCAGTCGCTCATCAATAATGCAGTGTCGTTAATTAGTCACATGCATGAAAACCAACACAGATAACGGAGAATCTGTTATTTTTAGATCTGTCAGTCAACTCAGAAATGTCACTGAATTAATGATGTGAGATGATCAATTAGTCGATGTGACAGATGACATCAACATGAATTGATATTTATTAATATGAATTGTAACACATCCCAATATTACATGAATATTCATTTTACATTATTAATACATATTTTATTTTTATTTGACAAATTCTACCAGATTAATTACATTATTATTGTATTACATTTATAATATACTAATATAATTTATTATTAATATTTTTTATGGTATTCATTTTAACACATTAACATTACTTTAATATTAATTTAATTTCATACAACTTAGAAATTATAATTTCACATTTGCATTGCAATGGATTGTACTAAAATAATTTATTATATTATTTTTGTAATTATAATTATTATTATATGCTTATAAAATGAATTATACCAAATTACAGTACTAAATATACTAAAATAATTTATTATTTTAAACAACCTTTCTAACACATTTTTATTACAATAGATTGTATTATAACACATTTTTATTACATTTATTAATTTATTTATTATTTTATTATTGTAATGATAATTATTATTCTATATGTCTATAATGTTATATTTATTAACATTAGTTTTTATTTTAAATGTAAAAAATAGTTCATATTACATACTTTTTATATAATGAATGATTTATTATGGATGCTATATTTATAATATTATATTATTTATTTGTATTTATTCTAAAACAATCATATTAATATTAATTATACATTATTATAAAATATATATATTTTTTAATGACCTTATCAATATATATCTTGGTCAATTTCAATCACCAAAGTAGTATGTGTTATATCAGTATCTAACTTCGATTCTGCATCAATTATCTCAAGTGAGTCATTATACACATGTCCTGTAATAATAGAGTTTATGATGGAATATTAAAATCAGCCGTGGGTTCTAATGCTGTTTATATCCCTGTTCCCGAGTGCTGTGATTGCGGTTCATCATGTGATGGATCAGCTGACCCTGCTTTGATTGACAGCTCACCTTCGCAGTAGGCTCTGTCCTCACGCAGCGGCCGGAAGCCGTTCTTGCAGCTGCAGCTGGAGCCGGTGTCTAAGTTCACACACTCCGAGTTCTCCACACAGATGTTGTCCTCCGCACAGAAGTCGTGACCTTTAACCCCAGACAGAGGAGATTTGTGTTCATGGATTTATGTTTCTAGAAACACTGAAGCGCTAAAGGTCAGGCTATGGTCAAACTATTGTTTACTGTAGAGAATAAAGACGGATCAGGTGACACACCTCTGCAGACTTTGCAGCATCTGTGTGTCAGTGTGATCTGATCAGATTCAGCGCAGGTGAGCAGCGGACAGTCTTCAGTGTTGGGAACTCTGTGCATCGTGCCATCCTGAGAAACAGAAGCAAAGCAGTCGGGTTTATCATTTGTCCTAGATAGATCTCTCTATCTGCTGGTTGTTTTTGTGTTTTGTGTAAGTGTACAGGAGTGTTTGGGGACTGTACCCTGCACTCAAACAGCTGGCAGAGTCCCGCGGTGGGATCATGAACAGCACAGCGTTGTCCTTCCACCAGCGTCTGCCCCGAGAACAAGCACATCACTGCAGAAACACACACACACACACGCATGAACTCTACTTGAACACGCCTGCGACACACACACACACACACGTGGACACACGCACACGCACGGACACACACACACACCTGGACACACACACACACACACTCACTCACTCACTGCTGGTTTTCTTCATACGGTGAAAGTTAATTGACTCCAAAAAAATAACTTTCATAGAATGGACAAAAGTCCTTTTTATTAGCATGTTATGTAGTTTCAGTGCAGTTAGAAATGAGCATGACTCAGCAGAAACACAAGCAGCACAAATCAAACCTGCTTTATTAATGTGAGAGAAAGACATGCTACGGTATGGAGATGTGGAGCTTAACTAAAGAGCAAACAGCCAACAGCTACAAGACGTCTGAGGAGATAATTGTTCCCTAGATAGCAATTATTTCCTCTTCTGTCTTCAAATACACCTCAACATACAGACCAATCCTGTCCGAACCTGTAATACAGTTCAAGATGAATCATTATTGCTGTTTCCATCAGTCCTTCAAATACTGTGCTGTTGAGGAGAGTATACCGGCTTGCTTTACTAAGAAACACATTAAAATATCTGCTAGCATGACTTATTTTATTTTATTCATGAAGTGCATGTAAAATGAATCAGGTCGAACATGCTTAAAAAAAATTCATGTCTAATCAGGCATGTTTGGTCATATTTTAGTGTAATATTTAATTAATAAAGAATGTTATGTCTTTACTTGTAAAATGTTCTGTACTCCTATGCTAAAGCTAACTCGTGCAGGGTTCAAACGAAGGGGTGTGTGTGTGTGTGTGTGTGTGTGTGTGTGTGTGAGTGTGTGAGTGTGTGTGTGTGTGTGTGTGTGTGAGTGTGTGAGAGGGTGTGTGTGTGAGTGTGTGTGTGTGTGTGTGTGTGTGAGTGTGTGAGAGGGTGTGTGTGTGAGTGTGTGTGCGCGTGAGTGTGTGAGTGTGTGTGTGTGTGTGTGTGTAAGTGTGTGTGAGGGTGTGAGTGTGTGTGTGTGTGTGTGTGTGTGTGTGTGAGGGTGTGTGTGTGAGTGTGTGTGTGTGTGTGTGTGTGTGTGTGTGAGTGTGTGAGAGGGTGTGTGTGTGAGTGTGTGTGAGTGTGTGTGCGCGTGCACTTACTTATATCACTTTTGGGTACATTCACCAGAATACACACCAGTAAACTGAGGACCACCCAAAAAATTGAGGACATTTTGTATGTCCTCATTTGTTTGACTATACAGTGGCATTCAGCATGCTCTAAAATGGTTTCCAGGCTTAAAATCTCACTTGTCCCAAAAAATCACTTTTAAGTGATTTGTGTACCTGAAGTGTGTATGCCCCCCCACTAAAGTGTGTATAACACAGCGCCCTCTAGGAGTACTGCACTTCCGGAAAAGATACACACTTTGGGGATTCTGGCCAATCAGAGCGCAGGAAGCCGCTATGGGAGCGGGACTTGGTGATCTGACCAATCAGAGGCCAATACGTCATCAATAAAGATGGCGGAGGCAAAAAACATGTTGATTGTGAATGAATTGACAGATAATCCACATTAAATTACAGATAAATTCCCAATAATTAGTATTAAATAAGATTAGACCAATATGCATTGAGCAGCAGGAGCTCTCGCGATTCATATTAGCATGTTTTACAACTTTTAATCCTCGCGTTTTTCTCTCTCATCAGAGTCTGCTCCGTGTGCGTGTGTAAAGATCGCGCTGCCCCGCGTCACCATGACTACAGCACTTACATCGGATATTAATGCTGTAGGAACGAGTTTGACGCGGGAAGGGACAGACACGTACATCATGTGAATTTGAAAAGTAACATATTTCCTTCCAAAAGCGGAGGGGCAACTGTTTAAATCTGTTATTGTGGGTGTGGTGATATACATCTGAGTTTATTCAATAAAAATATACAAGCAATTAAAATATGTGAAAACAGGCAGATTCGCTTGCTTTTATAAGTGATGTTATTTGTTTTAAGTGTTTTCTCCAACTTTGCGTCCTGCCATTTCCCTGACAGCGCAGCCAGGCCCCTCCCCCACCCAGAGCACGCGCGTCTGTAACCAGAGCAACACATTCACTTACAGCAAACAAGCAAACATTCTCTTTATGTTATATAATATTATATTATTTTATATTACATTATATATTATATTAATTATATTACATTACATTATATTCCTTCATTTATTATATAATTATATTATATGACATTACATTGCATTATATTACTTTATATTATATTATATTTTTATATAGAGGAAAGAAGGTACAGCAAACATCTTTTTATTTTATATTCTATTAATTATATTTGAAGTTTTTCTTAGTCGCTTTGGGGCATTTCTCAGATCACGACTAAAATTCTTATTCAACCTCCACGTTATCTACTTACTTGTGCACCTCATAAAAGCAATTGCTCATCATTTGAACAAATTACAAATGCAACTGATTATGTACACGTTTTATCTGTTTCTTACATTATCAATTGCTTATGCCATGTTGATCAAAATGTATGGTTCTCTGCTGAATACTCCCAAGTCTTACTCCCCAAAACATCTAGGTATTAATTCATTAAGTCATTAAATGCAGAATAGTAGTTGTCATAAACTGTCAAGCAAATTTTCTATACACTTCTATTAGACATTTTTGTCCTGAATTGTTGAATTGCAGAGGTGAATTCTGATTTTCACTAATGAAGGGGAATGTAAAGCATTCGATCAACCAATAATCCACCAGTTCCCTAAAATAGCTCAGAGTGCATCTCATTAAGCTTCATCTGAGAAGCATACAGACAGAGCACAACACAACACAGTGTTACACACTCTGGTAATTTAAGAACAACAAGGTACAAACAGGGTGAACAGCATGGAAGAAGAAGTAAGTATGTGTGGTGGAAGAATACAGAGGTAAAACAGAGGAAGAGGTAGAAGAGGACAAGATTCTGAAGAAATAAGGGCCACTATCATGTTCTCAATATCATGACCTTATGGCCGAAGCGGGTCAAAAGGTGAGCTGAATGTTGGGAGAACAACCGTGTGTGTCCTCAGTCATTAAAACATTTGAACAGGTGTGCTTCTTCTTCTTTTATTGGCGGTTGGCATACCAATTTGGTGCATTACCGCCACCAACTGTTTGGGGTGTGGAGCTTCAATGCGGATTTCTACTAATATGTATTGAAAAAATATATATAATAATAATAATTATATATATATATATATATATATATATATATATATATATATATATTCTTGGTTATTCTTAAATTCGATTAAATAAGTTTCTTTAAGGCATCTCATGCTGGCCATGCTGATGATTTTGATGCAGAAAAGGAAAATAAACCCTCTACTGATAAATGTGTGTAACCTAATTCTTTAACTTGTTCTAACAGTATGATTCGTTCTGTTCTGTATGCTTCACATTCTATTAATATATGCTCTACCGTTTCTCTCCTGTCACAATTAATGCATAGTCTTTGAACAGGTGTGCAATCACACAGTGTTCACTATACTGTAGTCGTGCAATACAGCATATTTACATTATATATTACAGCAGTCTACTTGCATTTTACATTGGCAACTCCGGTCCTGGAGGGCCACTGTCCTGCAGAGTTTAGCTCCAGCCCAGATAAAAACTCACCTGCCTGTATATATCTAGTAATCCTGAAAACATTGATTGCCTTGTTCATGTGTGTTTAATTAGGGATGGAGCTCAACTCTGCAGGACAGTGGCCCTCCAGGACCGAAGTTGCCTATCCCAGAGGCATAATGTAAAAAACACTTATACAAAGTATACAGGTGCTGGTCATATGATTAGAATATCATCAAAAAGTTGATTTATTTCACTAATTCCATTCAAAAAGTGAAACTTCTATATTATATTCATTCATTACACACAGACTGATATATTTCAAATGTTTATTTCTTTTAATTTTGATGATTATAACTGACAACTAAGGAAAATCCCAAATTAGAATTTTGTGAAAAGGTTCAATATTGAAGACACCTGGTGCCACACTCTAATCAGTTAATTAACTCAAAACACCTGCAAAGGCCTTTAAATGGTCTCTCAGTAGTTCTGTAGGCTACACAATCATGGGGAAGACTGCTGACTTGACAGTTGTCCAAAAGATGACCACACCTTGCACAAGGAGGGAAAGACACAAAAGGTCATTGCTAAATAGGCTGGCTGTTCACAGAGCTCTGTGTCCCGGCACATTAATAGAGAGGCGAAGGGAAGGAAAAGATGTGGTAGAAAAAAAGTGTACAAGCAATAGAGCTGGTAAGTCCCGCCCCTTCCGTAAAACCCAGCTGGACCTTAAAGTTGAAAAACCGTCAATGCAAGTGAATGGGAGAAAATAATTATTTTCTGGTCCCGTTTGAATTGTGCCATGAATGTGAACAGTGACAGTATATGGTATGATTTATCGGCTAGCAGTTGTGGAAAAGACATAACGAGAAAGACTACATGTCGCCTATGTGACGTCACCCCATAAAGTTGACTTACCTGTGGTTTTCGCCAACCTCAAAGATTTTGTCCTCTCCCTGAAAGAAGGTGGTGAAGTGCACCAAAGACACAGCCATGTTTAGCGGGATCCGTGAGCTAGAGCCATGTGCTAGTGTTGTTGACGTTTCAAACATGTCGAAAGCAGCAAAGAGTTGTAGTCCACAAAGTGCTGTCACAAAAAGTCTACCCCTATCAAACTTCTACCTGCTAAATTGTAACATTCTTCACACGAAAGATTATATAAAAAATTCACAGACAACATATGTTCACATTCATGTCACAATTCAAACGGGACCAGAAAATAATTATTTTCTCCCATTAATGAAATTAATCCCATTTGCATTGACAGTTTTTCAACTTTGAGGTCCAGCGGGGTTTTACGGAGGGGGCGGGACTTACCAGCTCTATAGGGATAACCACATCTTGGAGAGGATAGTGAAACAAAACCCATTCAAAACTGTGGGGGAGATTCACAAAGAGTGGACTGCAGCTGGAGTCAGTGCTTCAAGAACCACCACGCACAGACATATGCAAGACATGGGTTTCAGCTGTCGCATTCCTGGTGTCAAGCCACTCTTGAACAAGACACAGCGTCAGAAGCGTCTCACCTGGGCTAAAGACAAAAAGGACTGGACTGCTGCTGAGTGGTCCAAAGTTATGTTCTCTAATGAAAGTAACTTTTGCATTTCCTTTGGAAACCAAGGTCCCAGAGTCTGGAGGAAGAATGGAGAGGCACACAATCCACGTTGCTTGAAGTCCAGTGTAAAGTTTCCACAGTCAGTGATGGTTTGTGGGGCCATGTCATCTGCTGGTGTTGGTCCACTGTGTTTTCTGAGGTCCAAGGTCAACGCAGCCGTATACCAGGAAGTTTTAGAGCACTTCATGCTTCCTGCTGCTGATCAACTTTATGGAGATGCAGATTTCATTTTCCAACAGGATGTGGCACCAGCACACACTGCCAAAGCAGTACCTGATTTAAGGGCCATTGTATCCCTGTTCTTAATTGGCCAGCAAACTTGTCTTCTATGGGGTATTGTGAAGATGAAGATGTGATATGCCAGACCCAAGAATGCAGAAGAGCTGAAGGCCACTATCAGAGACACCTGGGCTCTCATAACACCTGAGCAGAGCCACAGACTGATCGACTCCATGCCACGCCGCATTGCTGCAGTAATTCAGACAAAAGAGACACAACTAAGTATTGAGTGCTGTACATGCTCATACTTTTCATGCTCATACCTTAAAGTTGGCCAGCATTTCTAAAAATCCTTTCTTTGTATTGGTCTTAAGTAATATTCAAATTTTCTGAGATACTGAATTTGGGATTTTACGTAGTTGTCAGTTATAATCATCAAAATTAAAAGAAACATATTTGAAATATATCAGTCTGTGTGTAATGAATGAATATAATATACAAGTTTCACTTTTTGAATGATAGTTCACTGTTATATTGACAAAATGACAAAGCATTTTGACTATCATGTTTGTAAACAATGACACAAGGACTTGTCATTCTGATGGCACTGATGTTCATTGATATTGTATTAAGGATATTGAGCAAGTTACAGGCTTTGTTTTTGTCTGGGTTTGTACCAATTGTTTTGAAAAATGCACTCACTGGTTTGCAAATCTTAAGAATTATTCAAGAAATGATATATATATATATATATATATATATATATATATAGAGAGAGAGAGAGAGAGAGAGAGAGAGAGAGAGAGAGAGAGAGAGAGAGAGAGAGAGCAGTTATAGTCATACAAAAGAACAAAAAGTGTTTAAAAGAATCATGAATTAAGCTGGCACGTTTAAATGTTTGTTAACATATTTATTTGTTCTTACTTTGATTTTATAGCCCTAGCCCTAGCCCTAGCCCTAGCTGAGATCTGCTTCTGCTGCTCATACTGTGATCAGCCGCCCTTCCCCCACAGCACTCTCTGATCGCGCGCGCGCCCTTCCCCCACAGCACTGTCTCTGACTGACTCGCTGCAGATGAGATGCTTGCATATCAGCCCTGCTGTGGGTTTGCAGACTTCAATTGACTGTTTTGATTAATAAATGCTATTACAGTTTTTTTTCAATCGCTTACAAGCACTTACCCATACTTTAGATACTTTTTCTAAATTCTTAACACAGACTCACACCTACAAAACACAATTGGCCAAATGGATAATTTTCTTCTCGAAAACACATTTTGTTAAATATATACTAAATCTTCATTTCAAAATAGAACACATCTTTCTGTCAACACACAAACTTTACCAAAACACTGGAAATCTGACTCAAAATTAAATTATTCTGTCAAAGAATAACACTTGTTTTCACCTCAAAAGGTACATGCAGTCAATCAAAGTACACCAGGTTTCAAAATACTGGCTATTGTTGACATTACAAAAACTGCATAGACTTTTATGTTTCAGTTTTACAGGTATTTGCATGCAAAACATGCAATTCACTGTTTTACACTAAATTTCTTGGTTAGGAACTGTATGTCCAAATGTACAGTAATGTTCACATTCAAAAGCATTCCAGTAAAAAGATATTTTTTTCCTTTACTGTTTACTGCAGGAGGTACAGTAGAAAC
This sequence comes from Carassius gibelio, assembly GCF_023724105.1. Taxonomy (NCBI): domain Eukaryota; kingdom Metazoa; phylum Chordata; class Actinopteri; order Cypriniformes; family Cyprinidae; genus Carassius; species Carassius gibelio. Next base: position 409,109 of record NC_068395.1, on the reverse strand, counting down.
GCGGTATGATAGAACAGAAAAGCTTTGAGAGTATTGCTTACAGTGAACAGAATATCCATCTCACTGCTCCTGCTCTTCTCCCTGGCCCCCTTGCTCTTACTCTTCCTCGTCCATACATTACAGTGTTTGTCTTTTTCTGTTTCCAAAAATATCACTCTTCAAAGTCCTCCTTTTACTGTATTGTATAAGTGTCAATGTAATAGAAAAAAATAACCCCTGCGATTGAGTCTAAGCCAGATTGGAATCAGCTGTGGTTGGCCCAATTTACACAACATAAATCAGCTAAGATAAATTGTTTTTGAACTGATATCATCGCAGAAGCAGAGGTTTTTATACTGTATCTAAGATTTGGAATATTGTTTTTGCTATTGTGGGATGTTGTGTGTTAACATTTGTAAATGCTACAAAAACGATCCATAATTTTGTTGGGAGGTATAGCTTGTCTGTTCAGAATATATAAGCATTGTGGAAATGTATTCAATGACTCCATATTGTGTAAAAACGACATGAAATGTGTGAATGGTATGGCCACAATAGACAGATGCTTTGCTAATTGTGTTTAGAGTTTTGAAAATATGACAACTGCTTGGACAAATACTTGTTAGCGACTGAAAAAAACTGTAATAGAAAATAAGATGTCTGTTCAAGAGATCTAGGTTGCTCATTTAGACAGTTGTGAGCTCTTGTTTACAGCAGACCTGCACGTTTTGAATATTCATATTTGTAATCCTCTTAAAAGCTTTATGATGTGGTGTTATTTCAGAAAATTAAGTACACGTTGGGTACATTTTTTTTACAAACCAGTGCACTTACTGGTTTGAAAATCTTAAGAATGATTCAAGAAATTATATATCTATGTATCTCTCTCTCTCTCTCTCTCTATATATATATATAGAGAGAGAGAGAGAGAGAGAGAGAGAGAGCAGTTATAGTCATACAAAAGAACAAAAGTGTTTAAAAGAATCATGAATTAAGCTGGCACGTTTAAATGTTTGTTTACAGATTTATTAGTTCTTACTTTGATTTTCAACTATAGCCCTAGCCCTAGCTGAGATCTGCTTCTGCTGCTCATACTGTGATCAGCCGCCCTTCCCCCACAGCACTCTCTGATCGCGCGCGCGCCCTTCCCCCACAGCACTGTCTCTGACTGACTCGCTGCAGATGAGATGAATGAATGAACTAACAAAAGTCTTGTGAGCTCTAGTTTACAGCAGACCTGCACGTTTTGAATATTCTTATTTGTAATTCTCTTAAAAACTTTATGATGTGGTGTTATTTTATAAAAATAAGTGCACATCGGGTACTTTTTGCTCTTTTAAACCAGTGCATGTACGGACATGCGCACTGGTTCGTAGTTTGAGGTGGGTGCTCGGTTAAAAAGTGATCATGTGCTCTGTCCACTAGAAAGACTAACTTCATCACATTTTTTTTTTTAAGTTTGAAGAAACAGTACTGTGGTTAAAACAAATATCATTGCCACCAGATAATTTTCTATTAGGCCAAATACATGTAGTCACAATTTCAACGTGAAATCCAAATACGTAACTACGTCATTTACGCAAGTCAGCGACGGTGGTGTTTTCCCGGGAAATGCAGACACGTGATGATGGAACGCGAAACAGACGACAAACAACCCACCAGGAGGAAAGGTGAGATCAAGACGTCCTGAAAATGCATGATAACTAAATACATTGTGTAATATGAAATATAGTACGATGTATGTTTATTTTAGTGGTTTAATTATTTTTTGTAATAGGGTTTTATTTACTTCTCGATTGTATTTGAGTTTGCTTCTAAGCCTGTCTCATTTGATGATTTGTTGCAATAATGAAAACAAATTGTATATATAAAATTGACTATTAAATATAATTTTGTTATTTTTCATATAATAGTACTTTAGGTTCTACAAAGTAATCAAGACAACCGAGTCAGTGGTAGTTTACTAAATCATTGTTTTTCTCAAAAGTGTTGTAAAATATCAACAGTAATTTGAAATAATTCATTCTCATTTTTTAATATCATTATTTTATATATTATATTTTATGTAATACATTATTACATTATTTGCCCCCGAATTGTTTTTTTAGTGGAATGTTTTATTTTAATAATTTATCTTCACTGAGATTTTTTTGCACAATGACCATGAATTGATACTTTATAATATTTGTATTTTGTTTCAAGCTCCAAAGCAGACAAAAAGCACATTAAAAATAGTCCATATAAATCTAGCTGGTTATTGACTGAAAATCTCCCATATACTTTAGCTCTTAAATCAAATATAGATTGACATCAGTTGTGGTTACAAGACACACAAGAACCAATGGTTTTTGGCATTAATGACATTTCCATTTAAAAAAAATATATATAATATAAAGATTTGTTCCACAGAATCCACAGTATCCATCTTATATTTATTTGTATTTATTTTTTCCAGTCATTTCAAGAAAGAAAGTCGCCATGCTGGGAAATAAAAGACGTAGGAAACCTCTGCAGGATGCTGAGCATCACATTACCTGTAAAACTGACAAGCCTGGGCTTCGAGAGCAGTTCATCAGCAAATATAAAGGCAAGTATAAATGACTAAGCAGTTTAGTAACTAATAACTAGGGCTGGGGGATATGGCAAAAAAGTTATCACGTTAATTGTTTTATATTAGTCGATATCGACACAATAAATGTCAAATCTTTATTTCTTTCAAGTTTAAAGGCAGATATTTGCTCCTAAGTGAAAGTTGTAGAAACCAGAGCATTAATTGTGGTTTTAAACTACTCTTTATTGTCAGAACATATCATGACAAACACTTGCCAAACAGGTGAACATTTCACAAATCTGAGGTAGAACATTCAAACATTTGTTATTTTTCCTTAACAAAATAAATATATTTATTGGAAAATGTATTTCTTAGTTCCTGGATGTGCTAATGGGGGATATTGTTTCAAGTCTTGAAACAGGTTTGTGTTGCCTGACTTTGATGGCACGGATCTTCAGCACAGTTTACAGTGCAGGCAGCAATATTAATATTAGATATATTTTGTCTCAAAATGCATATTTGACAATGATTTGCAGCAGTATTAGATTCAGTTAGGAGCAGATTTACTATGTAAAATTTATGTTCATTAACAAAAACAGTAACATCTTTTAAAACGACCTCAATTTTATTTGGTAAAATGTAATATTCTGACTGTTTGAGTTTTATTAAAATTAACCATTGGTCATCCAGTATCATGCATTTAGATCATGATAACCACAAAACCAAATACTGTAACTATTTTATTAATCCTTTAATACATTGTCTACATTACAGTTTTTTTCAATCGCTAACAAGCGCTTAACCATACTTCAGATACTTTTTCTAAACTCTTAACACAGACTAACACCTACAAAACACAATTAGCCAAATGGATAATTTTTTTCTCAAAAACACATTTTGTTAAATTTATACTAAATCTTCATTTCAAAATAGAACACATCTTTCTCTGCACACACCAACTTTACCAAAACACTGGAAATCTGACTCAAAATTAAATTATTCTGTCAAAGAATAACACTTGTTTTCACCTCAAAAGTACACCAGGTTTCAAAATACTGGCTATTGTTGACATTACAAAAACTGGACTTTTCAGTCTCAGTTTTACAGGTATTTGCATGCAAAACATGCAATTCACTGTTTTACACTAAATTTCTTGGTTAGGAACTGTATGTCCAAATGTACAGTAATGTTCACATTCAAAAGCATTCCAGTAAAAAACTATTTTTCCTTTACTGTTTACTGCAGGAGGTACAGTAGAAACACGGTATGATAGAACAGAAAAGGTTTGACAGTATTGCTTACAGTGAACAAAATATCCATGAAACACATAAGAGCATTCTGAACAAAAAAACAACAACAGCAAAAAGCCCAGATAAAAAAAGGAGGGGGGGGGGGTAAAATAAAAACAATCTCTCACTGCTCCTCTCACTGCTCCTGCTCCTCTCACTGCTCCTGCTCCCCTCACTGCTCCTGCTCCCGCTCCTCTCACTGCTCCTCCCACTGCTCCTGCTCCCCTCACTGCTCCTCTCACTGCATCTCTCACTGCTCCTGCTCCTCTCACTGCATCTCTCACTGCATCTCTCACTGCTCCTGCTCCTCTCACTGCTCCTGCTTCTCTCACTGCATCTCTCACTGCATCTCTCACTGCATCTCTCACTGTTCAATGCTCCCGCTCCTCTCACTGCTCCTGCTCCCCTCACTGCTCCTCTCACTGCTCCTGCTCCCGCTCCCCTCACTGCTCCCCTCACTGCTCCTCTCACTGCTCCTGCTCCTCTCACTGCATCTCTCACTGCTCCTGCTCCCCTCACTGCTCCTCTCACTGCTCCTGCTCCCGCTCCTCTCACTGCTCCTGCTCCCCTCACTGCTCCTCTCACAGCTCATGCTCCTCTCACTGCTCCTGCTCCTGCTCCTCTCACTGCATCTCTCACTGCTCCTGCTCCCGCTCCCCTCACTGCTTCTCTCACTGCTCCTGCTCCCGCTCCTCTCACTGCTCCTGCTCCCCTCACTGCTCCTCTCACAGCTCATGCTCCTCTCACTGCTCCTGCTCCTGCTCCCCTCACTGCTCCTCTCACTGCTCCCGCTCCCCTCACTGCTCCTCTCACAGCTCATGCTCCTCTCACTGCATCTCTCACTGCTCCGGCTCCTCTCACTGCTCCGGCTCCTCTCACTGCATCTCTCACTGCATCTCTCACTGCATCTCTCACTGTTCAATGCTCCCGCTCCTCTCACTGCTCCTGCTCCCCTCACTGCTCCTCTCACTGCTCCTGCTCCCGCTCCCCTCACTGCTCCCCTCACTGCTCCTCTCACTGCTCCTGCTCCCGCTCCTCTCACTGCTCCTCTCACTGCTCCTGCTCCTCTCACTGCATCTCTCACTGCTCCTGCTCCCCTCACTGCTCCTCTCACTGCTCCTGCTCCCGCTCCTCTCACTGCTCCTGCTCCCCTCACTGCTCCTCTCACAGCTCATGCTCCTCTCACTGCTCCTGCTCCTGCTCCTCTCACTGCATCTCTCACTGCTCCTGCTCCCGCTCCCCTCACTGCTTCTCTCACTGCTCCTGCTCCCGCTCCTCTCACTGCTCCTGCTCCCCTCACTGCTCCTCTCACAGCTCATGCTCCTCTCACTGCTCCTGCTCCTGCTCCCCTCACTGCTCCTCTCACTGCTCCCGCTCCCCTCACTGCTCCTCTCACAGCTCATGCTCCTCTCACTGCATCTCTCACTGCTCCGGCTCCTCTCACTGCTCCGGCTCCTCTCACTGCATCTCTCACTGCTCCTGCTCCTCTCACTGCTCCGGCTCCTCTCACTGCATCTCTCACTGCTCCTGCTCCTCTCACTGCTCCTCTCACTGTTCACTGCTCCTGCATCTCTCACTGCTCCTCTCACTGCTCCTCTCACTGCATCTCTCACTGCTCCTCTCACTGCTCCTCTCACTGTTCACTGCTCCTGCTCCTCTCACTGCATCTCTCACTGCTCCTGCTCCTCTCACTGCATCTCTCACTGCTCCTGCTCCTCTCACTGCATCTCTCACTGCATCTCTCACTGCTCCTGCTCCTCTCACTGCTCCTGCTTCTCTCACTGCATCTCTCACTGCATCTCTCACTGCATCTCTCACTGTTCAATGCTCCCGCTCCTCTCACTGCTCCTCTCACTGCATCTCTCACTGCATCTCTCACTGCATCTCTCACTGCTCCTGCTCCTCTCACTGCTCCTGCTTCTCTCACTGCATCTCTCACTGCATCTCTCACTGCATCTCTCACTGCTCCTCTCACTGTTCAATGCTCCCGCTCCTCTCACTGCTCCTGCTCCTCTCACTGCTCCTCTCACTGCATCTCTCACTGCTCCTGCTCCTCTCACTGTTCACTGCTCCTGCTCCTCTCACTGGTCCCTTGCTCTTACTCTTCCTCGTCCATACATTAGTGTTTGTCTTTTTCTATTTCTGTTTCCAAAAATATCACTCTTCAAAGTCCTCCTTTTACTGTATTGTATAAGTGTCAGTGTAATAGAAAAAAATAACCCCTGCAATTGAGTCTAAGCCAGATTGGAATCAGCTGTGGTTGGCCCAATTTACACAACATAAATCAGCTAAGATAAATAGTTTTTGAACTGATATCATTGCAGAAGCAGATTTTTTTATACTGTATCTAAGGTTTGGAACATTGTTTTTGCTATTGTGGGATGTTGTGTGTTAACATTTGTAAATGCTACAAAAACGATCCATAATTTTGTTGGGAGGTATAGCTTGTCTGTTCAGAAAATGTAAGCATTGTGGAAATGTGTTCAATGACTCCATATTGTGTAAAAACGACATGAAATGTGTGAATGGTATGGCCACAATAGACAGATGCTGTGCTAATTGTGTTTAGAGTTTTGAAAATATGACAACTGCTTGGACAAATACTTGTTTGCGACTGAAAACAACTGTAATAATATAAAACAATCCAATATGTATATCCCACATTTCATGGTGCAGTTAATATTATTAGGCTAACGTTACAGTAAATCCGTAGTAAATGGTGGGAATTTGTAGACAAAGAAGCCTTCTGACTGACCACAGTGTTTCTCCTGTTTGTCAGCGCGGTTTAATCGGCCTTTAAACTGGTTTAAATCACTGAAACGTGTGTTCTTGGCTGAAGTCAAGCGCTTCTCACTGGATCTGATGACAGAGACCGATCAGAGTAAACTCATCTGCTCTAGTGAGCTCGCGAGTCATGCTGCGCTGCCGTTTGGACTTTGAGCCGAGCGGATAAACGGTCCGTGTGGCGCGCGGGTCAGATGAGTTCGGTTCCGCTTTTGGTGCATAAACATTATCGAACATTTATCGAACTCTGGATATCGTTTTATCGAGAAATTATATCATGATAATTATCATTATCATTTTATCGCCCAGCCCTAGTAATAATGTTAATCTACAAAACTGAGAATTTAATGTAAGGCAAGTCATATGGTTGTTAGGCCACAAGTTAAACAGTACTTTATAAATATATATATTTTTTATTGTGCAGTCCAGATTCCTGAATAGAGTTCTGCTGGCATGAGCCCTAACTGTACGTACACACAGCCGCCGACTTGAGCTGCAAAGAAGCTCTGGCCGCCCTGTCAAGGACGCTTGTCAAAAAGTACGGGGAAGCTTGTTGACGCTTTGGCCGCTCTGACATAGCATGGAGAAGAGAAGTGTCACAACATAAAATGTAATAAACAGAAAAAACAAGCATTACACTGAAGAAACCTTTTATAATGACAGAATTATTATAACCGTTTTGGTCACATTTGTTTGGGAAGAAAAGAATAATTAGCTATTATTGTTATATTAATGTTATATTTACTTTAATGTAATTGCTCAAATTGGTGTTACCGTGAGCAAATTAATTGCATTCCCGCTTAAAACGAGCGCTTGTAAATATTTCAAATAAGTTGAGCTCATTCTCAAATGTGTATCACTGTCGGATAATCGTGAAGTTGCTGTGTTTGGTGCTGCTTGAGAAGACATCGGACTCGGAGATTTTGGGTTCATGAAACCCTCCAGGGCCGTTATCAATTCAGAGAGTATCACCGGCTGGTGCAGCAGCTGCGGCTCGATGACGAGAGGTACGTCCAGCGGAACTTCAGGCTGGACACAGTTTGATAGCGTGTTGATAGAACTAATGTTTTGGTAGGAACGAAAGTTTACATCATATGTTTCTCCGGAATCAGCCAGCGCGAAGGACGTCTATATTCCGATTGGTTGCTGCCGTTTTGCTGCTGCTTGCCGCTGAACATAGCTCATTACCATAAAGTTGAGCTACTTCAACTTTCAGATTGATGCTCTAGTCGCTCAAAACGCCATGCCAAGGAATTTGACGCTCCTTGCAGCTGAGAGAAGCCAGCTTCCATTGAAAATGAATGACTTCCGGTAACTTTGGAAGCTCAAGTCGGCGGAGGTGTGTACGTCGTACAGTAAAACAAAGCAGTTGCATTTTTGCACTTCTGGTTCCATCAACCCAAAGTCAATGTTTATTTGCACATACATAACCCAATTATGCATAATAAGCCAACAGTTCTGGTGGTCATGTAAACGCAGACTAAGGTAATCATAAACGGCATAAGCATAAACCAATCGACACAGCTAGATTTTGTCTGTTGTTCCAAACCCGTAAAACCTTCGTTCATCTTCAGAACACAAATTAAGATATTTTTGATGAAATCTGAGAGCTGGATCACTCCTCCATAGGCTTCCAAGGGACTGAAACTTGTTGGCCCAGAAAAGTTATAAAAGAGATCGTTAATATAGTCCAAGTGACTACAGTGGCTCAGTCTTAAGTTTATCAAGCGACGAGAATACTTTTTGTGTGCAAAAAACAACAAAAATAATGACTTTATTCCACTATTCATTTCCTTCTCTTTGGGCCACGAGTTTTTTCACGTAGTAAAACTGTGCAGTGCGTCTGTGTTGCACGTCACACGCATCACACACATGACCAGCGTCGGCCAATAGTGAGCCTACGTGGTGACGTGTAACACAGACGCACTGCACAGTTTTACTACGTGAAAAAACTCGTGGCCCAAAGAGAAGGAAATGAATAGTGGAATAAAGTCATTATTTTTGTTGTTTTTTGCGCACAAAAAGTATTCTCGTCGCTTGATAAACTTAAGACTGAGCCACTGTAGTCACTTGGACTATATTAATGATCTCTTTAATAACTTTTCTGGGCCAACAAGTTTCAGTCCCTTGGAAGCCTATGGAGGAGTGATCCAGCTCTCAGATTTCATCAAAAATATCTTAATTTGTGTTCTGAAGATGAACGAAGGTTTTACGGGTTTGGAACAACATGAGGGTGAGTAATTACTGAAAGAAATTTCATTTTTGGGTAAACTATCCCTTTAACCTGTGTTCTGTGGCTTATTGAAGTGAGCATGTGTGATGTGTGACAGGAAAGTGTCCTTATTGTGGATTTAAGCACATCCAGAGAGAGCAAGTGTTTTCTCTACCCAAGAAACTCTTAAAATGTGTTCTCATCTCATGCAGAGGTGGTACAGTCAAAATCCTGCATCCGATACTGGATGAGAGGAGAATATGAGTCTGTAAGATTCCCACTGGTATTCTGGAATACTCTTGGGCTTTATTTAACATCACAAGTGACATGACATATGAAATACACAAAGTCAGATACACATATGGTTTGCTTTTGACGTCATTAACCTGATTTACTTATAAAGGCACACAATCAGTCAAACATACAATACAAGAATGTAGAAACATTATATATATTACACAAGGATATGGATTTTCTATAGGGTTCTAAAATCCTATAAGGTTTTTGTGGAGGGAACTAGGGGAGGTGAACTACCGGGTTGGCCTTCAAAAATACATCATCACTGCGGCACTCTGTTCTAAACAATATATAGCCATGATCATATTGTTTGTGTAAGAAAATGTATGTAATTTTAACTGTATAATTTTAAGACTTAAAAGTATGAAAAGCAAAGCATGCTTTGAGATTAGCCTGGCTGACTATTTTCCTTCAGTAATTTCCCTTCTACATCATATAATGTACATCATATGGTAGACAACTTTTAGTAAGAATCAAAATAATATTTGACATTAAAGAAACTGAAGCTAATGTATTTCTCCTCTTCAGGGCGTGGAGTTTTCACCACTGGAGCTTTTTTCAGAGGTGATTTTGTTCTTGAATACAGAGGTGAACTTCTGAGTTCACAGGAGAGTCTGGACCGAACTGAACACTACACTGAAGCTGAGAACACGTTCCTGTTTGATTTTCAGTGGCATGGCAAAAATTGGTGGTGAGTACAGAACTGTTGGATTGATGTAGTAGGTATGCTAAAATATCTGGAACTGTAAGATACTTAGTTCATGCCTGTAGTTCTGTTCGCTCGTTTCTTTTGGTCCAGATACGCTTAGTGTTCAGATTGGCATTTCTATCGTTGAACCTAAGTTATGATTGACCAGTCTGTCCTTTTTAGGGTCACATATTCCTGTTTTTGGTTTATTTACATGTCTCTGGTCCATGTTATGTTCATATTTCATTTGAACTGCACCAGAGTTCATTTGGAAGCCAACTGAGACCCTTCTTTTCAGCGTCTCGGTCCGCTTGTTTGGTCGCACCAGGTTTCAAATAGCAGCTTTCACATTTATTCAGATGAACCACATTAACAGTCTAAAAAAACATGCCAGATGTGAACACACCCTAATACTTCAAATTCACCATGAACTGACATAGAGTACGGAGTGTAGTTTCTTTGAGTCATCAAAAAAAATTCCCCCTGTATTCCCTAAAGAGAACAACATGGTAACTTTTAGATGCTTTTATCTGAGAGCTGTACATTACCATACATTGCAGTACACTATCATATAGATCAGTGGTTCTGAGACCCTCCTCTGCAGATTCTGTATGTCTCCTTCACCTGATGCACTCAGATGAGTTCATAGAGCCATGTTCTGATGAAGAACTCCTCATCTCAATCAGGTGGATTAAAACACCAGACATTCAGCATATGCAGAGCGGTGGGTTCCCAGAACTGGGGTTCAGAACCACTTGTAAAAATAACTGTACATGTCTAGCATATATACTAAGATTATAAGTATTGAGTGTTCATTTTATGTTTTTATAGCATGGATGCATCTAAAGAAGACTCGTCTTTGGGAAGACTTGCAAACGATGAGACCAGAAATCCTACTTGCAAAATGAGAACTGTTGAAGTGAGCAGAAAACCTCACCTGTGTCTGTTTGCTGTACGAGACATTCTACCAGGAGAGGAAATCACTTACAATTATGGAGACTCAGATTGGCCATGGCGAGTCAAGGTATTATCAATAAAATGCTAAAGAGATTGATCAGTAATTCATGATAATTTTTTACTCTAATTCTGATTAGTTACCATGTGATTGTGGTCTCATATTTCTCAAGCCTTTGAATAAAGCATCAGCAGAATCCACTGATAAAACGCCAGCCAGCAGTTTGCGCCTGCATAAATCCGTAAGTCCACTTTAAAACATCTGTATCATTATTCTATATTATTGACTCTCTCAGCATAGAGTTGTGTGTGGAATGATATATAAAGTATAGGACAGCTAGAGGAATGAACATTAACAAGTTTTTTTGTCCTTTACAAATATTCTGATATTTTGATATTCACTGGTTTCTTTTCTGACATCTAGCCCCATTGTGCAGCTTCTGTTTCCTCTCCTGAACTGGACAAGGTAAACAGCAATGGTCCTCATAAGCAGTCAGGCAAAGCAAGAACATCAAGGAATAAAACGGTAACCATCTTAAACATGCAGCAACTATCTACTGATGTTTACTGCCAGCTAGTTAAAAATGCAATAAGTGATTTCTGAGAAACACTTAATATTTGAAATCGACACCCAAACAAACACACCCCTCCCTTCATTGCTCCGCCCCCAAAATAATGAACACGCAGCACAGTAAACCACTATTAGCTGGTGCTCAGGTGTTCAAATAGAAAATATCTTTATTGCTGGCAAACCATAGAATGGTTTGGTTTAAGTTGATTTGTAGGTGCATATCGACTTCATCCAGCACCCGTGTCATTTGAAATGTATTTATGTACTCACAATTAAAAAAAACAAACAAGAAATTATTTAACGCTGCAGTCCTAGTTTTTCGTCTTTGTCGCCATTTCTGTTCGAAATCTGCAATTGCAGTCATTTGTGGAATTATCAACTTTACATGGGTTGTGCTTTAACACGGCACAGCGCGAATGAATCCAATGTTTTGAGGAGAATGTGCTGCTGTCATTCACATCGCGTCGGTGTGGATACTGTCATTTGCAATGACAGATTATACTTTTTGGAAGTATGAGTCATGACCAACAGAAGAATGTTCACTGGAAAATGACACCTGAACAAGTAACATCCACTTTTGTTCTGACCAACTAAGGGTAAAAAAAGCATTGCAGTAAATCGCGCTGATGAAAGGTGGGGTATGTGATTTGCAAAACGGCCGGCAGATTTTGAAAATACACAACTCCTATGGTCTTACCTTCTTTCCTTTGACTCCACCCATTCGAAGTACATGGACACGATGGGGAGGGGGTATGGTACGACCATTTGATTGACACAGTTACTGTCTAATGATTCTAGGTAGTTTTGGAAATGATTGGCTGGAGTTTTTCGAGTCCTGCCTGTTCCACAGATGATTAAATTGCTTACTTTTCATTTCAGTGCTTCTAACTCAGTGGCTGTAAGTGGGTTAGGAATAGGATTTCAAGTGATTTTGAAAAAATGGACAAAAAAGAGAATTACATACCCCACCTTTAAATCTAACAATCGCTTATCAATTATCATATCACATCAAACCGTGCAAACTATACTTTGTTCTCAAATTGTTAATGTTAACAACATCAGCATTGTGTGACTACATTTAAGGCCCTTCAGATATTTATCCTTGTTTTCGTGTGGGCCAGGCGGCCAGTCTCTTTTTTTCTGTAGCCACTCCAAAGTCCAAGTCACCCACGTCACCTTCAACCTCGCCTGTGCAGCCCTCATCATCCTCGCCTGCCTACAGAGGAGGAGAGTGCATCAACAAAGCTGCTTGCGAATGTGGCATAAAGAACCCTGAAGCACTGTCATCAACTAGGCTCAGGAAACACATAGCAACCATGTCTAAAATTCTTAACCTTAATGAGAATGAAGCAGACCAACTGGCTGATTTCCTTGGTCACGATATCCGAATCCACAGACAGTATTATCGGTTACCAGAGGGAACACTGCAGCTGGCAAAAATGAGTAAAGTCCTAATGGCCATGGAGAAAGGAACACTGTCTGACTACAAAGGAAAGAAACTTGATGACATTGAAATCGACCCAAATGGTATGAGTATACATGCTCTGTGTGTATCTGTGCTGTACATATTTGCAAAACAATGTATATATTCATGTCACAGATACTAGGTATAAGCAATAAAGTGTTCATTTTTCGTTAATTAATTATTAAGAGCAACTTGAGGCCCAAGGTGATTCCATGTCAAGTGATGAGGAGGATTCCAGTGACCTATCTCAGACGACAGCACCAGTACAGACTGATCAACCTGTTCAATCTGAACAAGCTGTTTCACAGGAGGATCAAGGTAAGAAAAATCTCTACATTGCACAAACAACAATAATCAAATAAACATGAATTGGCTCCATGCAGCAATATCCAGACAAATTCAAAAAAAAATTATGCATTGGGAACACAGTCTTGATTTGCTCTTTACTCACCGATTTAGTTGTAATGAGAATGTGTAATGAGAATTTACTTTTTAATTATTTCATAGGTTCTTCAAATGCTTCAAAAAAGAAATGGGAGGACAGTGAGGTAAAAGCAGTAGAGAGACACATGATGAGTTTCATCAAGACATGCAAAGTTCCTGGTAAGCAAGACTGTGAAAGATGCATTCACGCAGAGCCAGAAGCTTTGAAGCAGCGAACATGGACTGGTGTGAAAAATTATGTGCGGAACAGGATCACGACTCTTAAAAGAAAGGGTGGTTTGTAGGGAGGGACAAACACTTCAACACTTTGCACATTATGCTCTTTTTGTAGGAAATGGAGCTAAATTAAAAGAAATGAGGATAAAGGTGTAGAAATATTTTGTGGATGGAATGAAACAGAATATAAAGTGAAAAGTTAGAGTATAAGAAGGTTAATGAAGAAGTAGAGGATAGCAAGAGTCAATTTTCTTTGTTCAGTTACAATATAGTTGGATGAAATGTCATGTTAAACTTTTTGATATTTCTGTCATAGAGGGAGGGGAGAATGTAAAGATGATAAAAAAGGGAAGAGTGAATAGCTGTGCTGGACATGGGCTATGGCTGGATGTAACTGATTGGTGAGAGTTGTTGCCGTGTGCAGACGAGAGAAGCTGAAAACTGAGATGTGATGACAGACACTTTCTGCTTCCCGTAGTGATGCAGAGCCAGAAGCTTTGAAGCAGCGAACATGGACTGGTGTGAAAAATTATGTGCGGAACAGGATCACGACTCCTAAAAGAAAGGGTGGTTTGTAGGGAGGCACAAACACTTCAACACTTTGCACATTATGCTCTTTTCGTAAGAAATGGAGCTAAATTAAAAGAAATTAAGATAAAGGTGTAGACATTAAAATTAAGAGACGCTCGCGCTGTTTGCATACTGTACCACAGCTGAAGTAGAAAAAATGCATTATTTTCCAAATACACAGATATTTCGGAGACATTTTCATTCAATACATGTACTGCTTGATACAGTGTCTGTTTGTACAAGAATAAAGTTCAACATAAGCCTAAATACAAACGTAAAGCGGGAAGAGAGAATGTAAAGGGGGACGTTAAAGGACGTAAAGTAGAAGAGCATGTAAAGGGGACGTAAAGAGGGAGGAGAGAATGTAAAGGGGATGTAAAGAGGGAGGAGAGAATGTAAAGGGGACGTAAAGAGCGAGGAGAGAATGTAAAGGGAACGTAAAGAGGGAGAAGAGAATGTAACTGGGACGTAAAGAGGGAGGAGAGAATGTAAAGGGGATGTAAAGAGGGAGGAGAGAATGTAAAGGGGACGTAAAGAGGGAGGAGATAATGTAAAGAGGGAGGAGAGAATGTAACGGGGACGTAAAGAGGGAGGAGAGAATGTAACGGGGACGTAAAGAGGGTGGAGAGAATGTAAAGGGGACGTAAAGAGGGAGGAGAGAATGTAAAGAGGGAGGAGAGAATGTAACTGGGACGTAAAGAGGGAGGAGAGAATGTAAAGGGGACGTAAAGAGGGAGGAGAGAATGTAACGGGGACGTAAAGAGGGAGGAGAGAATGTAAAGGGGACGTAAAGAGGGAGGAGAGAATGTAAAGGGGACGTAAAGAGGGAGGAGAGAATGTAAAGGGGACGTAAAGAGGGAGGAGATAATGTAACAGGGACGTAAAGAGGGAGGAGAGAATGTAAAGGGGACGTAAAGAGGGAGGAGAGAATGTAAAGGGGACGTAAAGAGGGAGGAGAGAATGTAACAGGGACGTAAAGAGGGAGGAGAGAATGTAAAGGGGACGTAAAGAGGGAGGAGAGAATGTAAAGGGGACGTAAAGAGGGAGGAGAGAATGTAAAGGGGACGTAAAGAGGGAGGAGATAATGTAAAGAGGGAGGAGAGAATGTAACTGGGACGTAAAGAGGGAGGAGAGAATGTAAAGGGGACGTAAAGAGGGAGGAGAGAATGTAACGGGGACGTAAAGAGGGAGGAGAGAATGTAAAGGGGACGTAAAGAGGGAGGAGAGAATGTAAAGGGGACGTAAAGAGGGAGGAGAGAATGTAAAGGGGACGTAAAGAGGGAGGAGATAATGTAACAGGGACGTAAAGAGGGAGGAGAGAATGTAAAGGGGACGTAAAGAGGGAGGAGAGAATGTAAAGGGGACGTAAAGAGGGAGGAGAGAATGTAACAGGGACGTAAAGAGGGAGGAGAGAATGTAAAGGGGACGTAAAGAGGGAGGAGAGAATGTAAAGGGGACGTAAAGAGGGAGGAGAGAATGTAAAGGGGACGTAAAGAGGGAGGAGATAATGTAAAGAGGGAGGAGAGAATGTAACGGGGACGTAAAGAGGGAGGAGAGAATGTAAAGGGGACGTAAAGAGGGAGGAGAGAATGTAAAGGGGACGTAAAGAGGGAGGAGAGAATGTAAAGAGGGAGGAGAGAATGTAACGGGGACGTAAAGAGGGAGGAGAGAATGTAAAGGGGA
>NC_068395.1:385906-388406 GCF_023724105.1 Carassius gibelio | reverse complement strand
AGCGAATCAGAGTATAGTTACTCTGTGAAACAGCATTCTGTGTATACATCGATTCATATTTCATCCCAAAAACAGTTTCTCAGGCTCTACAGGGTGTGAAGGGACTCACGTCACCCTGAAGCATGACATCCGTCACTTAAAGTAAAATTAAGCTAATGTTTCTTTCACACACTTCCTGTTGGTGTTTTCATTGGGACGCCTGTCTCATCTGAAGCTGATCGCTGTGTGTTTGGACACACTGAGCGCTGGAGACCGGCTAGCGTCTGTCAGAACAGCACAGGGACGTCTAAAGATAGGACACAAACTCTCCATCTGTCACTTTACATTCGGCAAAATATCCGTCTTACTCGCTGATAATAAATGTGTAATGAAGAAGGAGAGAGAAAGCTTTCAGCGAGATGTGTGCTACACGGAGAGGAGGGCTTTTATGTTAGCATATTCATCAGACAAGGCCAGTACGCTATATAATTTTGATTATGTGAAACCAACAACATCGCGGGTGTCTTATTTAGGCTGCTCATCGTTTGATTTAAAACTGAATAATGAATTGGAGCAATGCTGACCGAGCAGGAGCAGTTCTTCCAGCCGTCGCTCCACGTCTGCTCCTCTCTGTAGATCACTCCCTTCACCAGACACGTCCTCTCGCAGTAACAGGAGTCCAGACCCTTCATCTTCTCCTCGGCCAGAGACAGCTGCAGAGAGAGAGAGCAGACTACACTCACTCTCTGACAGAAAACAGACCAGGAAACACCTGCAGCTGATTGATTATTCACCATATATACCACGGTGTTACTCCGACACGCTTGAGCAGAAGAGCTCTTCCTCATCAGTTTTTGTGAGTTATTACAACACCATAAACAAGTCATAAATACACAGCACAGACACAAGCCAGATGTTCTCAGAAACTGGGCTCGGACTCATCTGTCAAACAAACAAACCTTTTCATTCTAGATTCTATTCCTGAATCTTAGTTTTGAATGAGACAGACTTTGAGTTTAGAAAGGTTGGAACGAGATTCACGTCAACGGCTGTAATTGTAGTTTTTAGAGTACATTACATTCTGCAGTATACACAACATATTTCTGAATGAATATATACATATATTTGAAATGCCTCTTTTATATTAAAGGTACAATGTAAAAAAAAAAAAAAAAATTATAAAAGTGTCAAAACCAGAATAAAATGACTAAAATTTTGAATTTAAATAGAAATATAAAAATAAAACTACTTCTACATATATTTTATAACTATGATATATGTGTGTGTGTGTGTGTGTGTGTATATATTGTTTTTGTAAAAGTTATATTAGTATCTCAATCATACTAAAATAACACAGTTTCAGTGTTTCTTCTTTAACATTTAGTTTACTTGCCTTTTCTTTTTTTATATTTGTGAAGTTTGGAGTTCATATTGTTTCTAGGCCTTTTTTTTTACAGTATATTTTGTTTATTTAAAGGTACAGTACAGTACTCTGACCTCTCTATGGCCATCAGTGCTTGAAGCATAAATTGCACAGTAATCGATTTATTTTTAATGACTCTGATGGAGATTCTTTAGAAATTCTCCTTTTTGGTTCCACAATAACAGCACACAGCTTTGGAGAGACATGACTTAATGAAGAGAGAATTAACATTTTATGCTTAAATGCTGTCAGAACCAATTAAATTCCTTGGTTGTGTGACTCTTCAGTAGATGGAATGAAGCTAATTATTAAACTATGAGTGTTGTCCAGTGTTGGGCACTAATGCAGTTACTTTTGACAGTAACTAATACTGTAACGCATTATTTTTTAATAGAATCATGTAATATATGAATGAATAATAGCCTAAAGAACCTTTGTGCCGAAAGGGTTCTTTCTTGTCATTATAGAACCTTTTTAGAATAAAAGGTTCTTTGGAGTTGAGTAAAGAACCCTATGGTTCTATATAGAACCCCAATGAACCCTTTTTTCTAAGAGTGTTGTCCAGTGTTGGGCAATAACGCGATATTAGTAACGCGTTACTGTAACACAGTTACTTTTGACAGTAACTAATACTGTAACACATTACATTTTAAATAAATTAACTCCATTACCGTTACCATATGGTGCATTGTCAGTTACTTTTTTAAAAATTAATTAATTTTGACTGAAGTGCAGCCAAACCTGTTTGCAGCAGTGACGCATTGTAGGATTGGTGGATGCTAATCACTGTAAACATGAAGACGCACTGTGGGCGTGTCTCCGTTTATTCAAGTGTGTGCGGCAGTGCGGCTTTCAGTCAGCTCCTTAGCATGATACCATAGATTTCATTTTTAAACCGCATTTATATTTATATATATTTGTATGTATGTATGTTTGTCGAAATTGATTCTGAATAATTCAGATTGCTTTCATTTATTTATTTCAAAATGTTTTGTGTTATGTTGTCCATTGTTGATAGTTTTCATACTTAAGCTGTGAAAGGAACATTTTTAAGAGCTCAACACAACAGCTTTTATGATGCAGAAGCCACTTTACTTT
>NC_068395.1:373406-380906 GCF_023724105.1 Carassius gibelio | reverse complement strand
TTTTAAAATGCTAAAATAATTTTGACGTGTTTTCGTGTCTATTTTATTGTACTGCACTGGTAGATTTTAATAAGTTTATATCAAAATAATCTGCCAGTACAGTAGGACAACACACACTTACTGTACATTCATCTTTCTATCTTATGAGTAGCTTCTCAAGCACATTTATCTGTTACTGGATCACATTAAGAAGAGGTTTTGCAGTATTTGATGATATTCTCCTGTAACTGAACATACTTGTTGCAGTCGACATACAGCACCACATGTGAAGCGCTGATGGAGACGGAGACTCTGTGCCATTGGCTGTCGGCGAGCGTGTAGGGGAAGATCTCTGTGTGCGTCCGCTGGCCCTCGCTCTGGAAATGAAGACGCACTTCTCTCTTCTGTCCACTGCTCTCCAGCTCCAGCAGCCTGTGGAAATCACTCAATATTATATCAGTCGTGAGGCCTTTTATTGGTAACCATTAGCAGTTCAGTGAGAGAATTTGTGCTCCACACAAGAATAAATACATTTTTAAAAGTTAAAAAACAAAGGTTTAAAAAACAGTTAAACAGTATGATTTTTGGTGAATTGTATTGGATCCAGTTTGTGTCAATTTGACCTGAAACAAAACGATCATAACCAGAATTACTACAGCACAGGAGAGATATGTGGTCACCACTTCACTTCATTGAGTGTTGCACAGACATATGCTCTAGGTGATCATTTGTTCTGACTGAACATGTCACTGACAGCAGAGGACACATGGCTAGAGCTGCAAACAAAAGGAGCTGTGTTGCATATTCTGCAGCATCCGCAAATAAAGTGGACTGAACACACGCCCCTGGGGCACATCGCCGGCATTCATCTCGGACCACCTGAAATGCATCTAACTTTCCGAACATCCTCCGTAATGATGTCCCAGGAGAATCGCATCACATGCTGACCATCACATTTTCTGACCACTGTGCATGAGTCCTCATAGTGAGACTGTGCTTTTGTTTTGACACCCGGGGAGTCTGCCACCCTCATGGTTTTACTAATACAAAAACATAGTATAGTGTTCAGGATATGACCATATTAGCCTTTTTTACATCAGACTGTTCTGTATTTAAATACACTCTGCTCTGCATTTCTGCACTTCATGATTTCTATTCAAAACTATGCTAATTGCATGCACAATTAATATTTATGGTAATAGGCCATTAAGCAGTAATCCAAAAGCAGTCATTTTTTATGTTTCTGATAGACCAAGGCTGCGTGCATTTATTGTATCAGAATACAGTAAAATCCGTAATATTGTGAAATACTATTACAGTTTGAACTGTGGACACCATCATACACTAGAATTCAAAA
Organism: Carassius gibelio; assembly: GCF_023724105.1. NCBI lineage: Eukaryota > Metazoa > Chordata > Actinopteri > Cypriniformes > Cyprinidae > Carassius > Carassius gibelio. The sequence goes on along the minus strand of NC_068395.1, from coordinate 379,570 downwards.
GTTTGAGTTAAAATAAAATAAAACTTTATTCAGCAAGGATGCATTCAATTCATCAAATATTCATTTTCATATTTCATATTCATCTGTGTATCTTGAAGGAAAAAAAAAAAGTATGACAGTGTCCACAAAAGTATTGAGCAGCACAACTGTGTTCAACACTGATAATAATCTTCATGTTTCTCGAGCAGTAAATCATCATATTATTCTGATTTCTGAAGATCATGTGACACTGAAGACTGGAGGAATGATGCTGAAAATACAGCGGAGCATCACAGAAATACATTACACTTTAACACAGATTCACACAGAAAACAGATGATTTTAAACTGTAATAATATTTAATAATTTTTCAGATATTTTTGATCAAATAAATGCATCCTTGGTGAGCAGAAGAGACTTCATTGCAGTCAGATTGACAGCTTGTCTTTGTGCATGCAATATATTGAGATGTATTTATGATCTTATATGGTGTATTATATTGCAGTGCTCAGTCTTTCTCATCACAGACTACACACTCATCGCTGAAGCTCAAACATGGTTTCTGAGGACTGAGGCAGAGAAAACACCGGCGGATACAGACGAGCTAAAGCTTTCTTCATGTTGTAATTCCTCCATGCCGCTCGTCTCTATTGAGATTCACTTGAAGGAGGAAGCGTTAATGAGGAAAGCTGAAAAAAAGTCATCAGTCCGCCTGTCTGCGCAGACTACCACTTCTTATTTCCTCCTCCTCACAAAACATCACCACGCTGGAGATATTTCCATTTCACAGATATTATTTCAAGTGTGCTCTTCCTAAAAAAAGGCTATTTTTGGACAGTCACTGGCCATCACAATAGGAAACCATCCATTTCTGATTCAGCCGAATTCCCTGTGCAGCAGTTTTTCTAACAGAAAGCAACTTTATATGAAGTTTTTGCAAACTTATTTGCAGGATAAAGGAGTCGTCTGTGTTTGAACAGTCTCCTGGAGAGAGTGTTTTATTTCTGCTGACTCGACTCGGAGAGGAAAAACTCCTAATCAGTCTTCGGGGAGCCGGGGATATGGACACAGTGCAGGGAAACAGTTAATGATGAGCTGAACAGAGACGGGAAAACAACACGCTCAGGAAGCAGAATCAAACGAGACTCGCCGGTCAATCATACTCTCCATCATACTGCAGTCTGTTCAGAGAGTGCACGCTTCAACAGTGTCAACTTCACCGTGACTAAACTAATGCTTCAGCTACAGCATCACGAGCCAGAATCACAGGTGTGTGTGTGTGTGTGTGAGCAAGCGTGCGTGTGTGTGTCCTCACCTCTGTTCTCCGTGATGAATGGACAGTATGACTCCAGAGTTGAGTTTCTCCTGTCTGAGTGTGAGTGTGATGGTGAACTCACTCTTTCCTCTGAGTCTCTGCAGCATGCGGCCCGCGGCGGCGTCTGGGACCTTCACGCTCCGGGACGAGTCTGCAGAGAGGGAATCAATTAACATTTCACACAATCACAGGACGATCACGCTCCACTCGTGTCTCCTGCTGAAGGTACAGTAGAAATAAACCACAGCACGTTCACCAGAATTCATTTCCATGTGAAAGCATGGGGAAAATTCAACATTTGAGTAGAGTGCAATGAGCAGGTAATCTTCAACTAACACGTCTGAGTAAAACTAAACCAGTCTTCACTGCTGGACACCAGACGTGTGAGCTGGTCTGGGTTTAGAGAGGTTTTGGGCTGGATATAGCTCCGAGCAGCTCAGACAGGTGTTCTCAGCCGGGATCCTGAGAAAACAACAGCTGAAAACTCTCACAGAGTCAATGATGTTAAAGCAGTAAAGTATGGAAATGATTCCTTCAGTCCTGTAGAAATGACTGTATTTGTGAGATGAATGTGGATGAACTACAACATGCACAAGAATATTTTATATATATATATATATATATATATATATCCACCTCATCCTCCTCATCCTCTTCCTCCTCTACCTCTTCCTCCTCCTCCTCCTCCTCCTCTACCTCTTCCTCATCTTCCTCCTCCTCCTCTTCCTCTTCTTTCTACTCCTCCTCCTCCCCCTCTTCCTATTCCTCCTCCTCTTCTTCTTCCTCCTCCACCTCCTCCTCTTCCTCCTCCTCATCCCCCTCTTCCTCCTCCTCCTCTTTCTGATGAAAGGCTCTTGGCGGGAAGATCTGGACCCAAGCGTCTCCATGGAAACAGCTCATCCCGATCGATCAGGAGACACAGAGGATCTGTAACACGCTCACAGAGGAGACCCGGACTCTCATGTCCATCTAAACCAGAGGAGCCACAACTGTCCGGCCCCAAAACTGACACATCATGAAAAGGCATCCATACGTCTTGTGCTATATATTTCAGTCATACAGACTAGAGCAGTGGTTCCCAACCTTTTTCTATGGGCCCCCCCCATGTACATATTTAACAATCTGTGACCCCCCCCCCCATATATATATATATATATATATTAGTGCTGGGAAAAAATTTATGGCATCCAAAATAAAAGTTTGTGTTTGCATAATATATATATGTGTGTACTGTGTATAATTATTTTGTATATATAAATACACACATATGCATGTATATATTTAATATTTGTATTTATTTATATATAAATTATTTGTATTTATATATAATATAAATTATGTATAAATGAATATACATGCAAAAAAAATTAATTAATACATGCATATGCGTGTATAAAATAATTATACACAGTTCACACACATATAGTATGCAAACACAAACTTTTATTTTGGATGCAATTAATTTTTTTCCCAGCACTAATATATCTATCTATCTATCTATCTATCTATATATATATCTATATATATATATATATATATATAGGGGTGTAACGGTTCGCAAAATTCACGGTTCGGTTCAATATGATACACTTGTGTCACGGTATGGTTCGGTAGGTTTTTGATACAGCAAAAAGAAAGAAATGCCAGGGAAATTTCCTTAATTTCTTTTTTTTTATATTAAAACTAACATAATAAAGTGTGATATTTTTTACTTTGAGTAATTCTGGAGCTATAATTGATTCTTCTTATGAGCATATAAAACAAAACAGCTTCTTGGAAAAAAATGAAATATTGTAGTAGTTATAAAACAAGGTTTATTTTATTTCAGATTAACTTTTGAGGGCAGCAATTGTATTCATAATGTCAAAATAAAACCGACGTAATGTTACTTGAAGGCATTATAGCCTACTTTCACGGTTGCAGTTAGTGTTACTACAGTAAATCCATGGTGAATGTTGCAGATCTGGACAGTTCATTCACGGCACAATGTTTCTTCCTGGTTTCCACGCGCTGTTTGATCCGTTAATAACGGAGAAATGTGAATGTTTCTCTCTACATCTCGCAGCGATGTTATTACTTCTGTGGCAAATTCAAATGCTTTCTGTACTGGATCTCTTATTAGCGCTGTGTAGTAACAGCGTCGCATGATCACGATCGGCTCGCGCTGCACTGGTCCAAACTGATAAACGGTCCGTCAACCACACAATAACGAGCAGTTTCGTTCCGCTTGCATTATGTTTGCCATTTGATGTTGGGCACTGTTGTGGTCGCGTCGGCGTCTCCTACATTATGCGCGCGCATATTTGAAATAACGAAATTGTAATTGTAATTGGCATTGTTAGCATATTAATTTTTTAAAACTTTGAAAAATTATTTTTTATATAAAATTATTAGTAGAACATTTTATGCATCTTTATTCACCTCAAAGCATATACTTTTTATATTCAGAGTTTTTATTCTATTTCAAGTTGTAGCTGGACAGTGAGACTTTTTTATATTTCTGTGTAGCTTAAACTAAGTTTTTTTTTTTTTTTAAATACCTGGTTTCAGACACCATCAAGTCACATTTAATTATGTAAAAATAATAAACCATGCTTAATGAATATTTAAAGCAATGTTATTTTAGCATAATTTCTGTACTATTATAGCATTCATAAATAAATACTGTACACACAATGTATTTAGAGTTATATTTTCAGTTTTTTAATTACTATTCAGTAATTTTAGTGTAAGTTTTATCTTAGACTTTAGTTTTTTATATTTCTATGTAGCTTTAATATATTTTTTATAAAAAATTAACACAAGAAATTAAACTAAATTAGAAATATTGCCTTGGCAACTAGCTGAAATACTTGTGTTTTTCTATCTTATTTTATTTCAGTAATTATCATCATTCAAGTTTTAGTTATTGATGATAATCCTGCTGTCACCACATGTTTGTTTCTTATTATCTTTTGATTGTAATAATGAGATCAAAGGGGTTACAGTCAAAGCATCTCATTACGCAAACTGAATTGAAGATTATTGTAGTAAATTTTATAACGTTTCTATAATAATTATGTAATAATATTTTTTTCATTCTGTGCACTGATGAATAATTCACAATAATTACTGTGATATAAAGCAGGTAAATAGAGTCTCCTTGTCTCATGAAAAGCTGATCAAAGACACTCAGATCTCACCCGTCTCAGCATTAGTCCAGATGTGATGTGTGTCGATCTCACTGCTGGGAGTCATTTTTATTTCTGGGCAGGTATTCCTGAAGTTCGTCTTGCTCTGATCTTGGGCGAGTGGTTTTTGGTGACTGTTCTCCAGTTCAAGAGTTCAGCTGGAATCCATTAATCATGAAGTCTGAGCATCCTTCTGTCAGCGCTGTCACAGGATCGAATCCCAGCACTCGTCACACCTTCAGTTCCTCCGGGACGCTGAGTCTCGGGACTCAAGTTCACTCACAGGATCGCTGGAGATTTGGTTCTCTGGAATGATTCTGCAGAACTGAGCTATTGTGAGTGTAACTGTTGACTCAGTTGTGTCTGTTTTTAGAACTTTGGGAGAAACGTCTGAGGAACAGTTGATACTCTGAATCAGCTTCTGTTGCTTTCATCATCCAGTCAATCCCATCAGGCCGCGCTCAGATCGTCTCTCAGTGAATATCCTGCTCATCTCACATTATGGATTGTAATTAGGGCTGATTTCGGTTTGTATCACGGCTTTAGAGTCACAGTCACAGAACCGTCCCACCCCTAACTGTAATCCATATGGATTTTAGACTCTATGTGTTTGAGTTAAAATCATCTTAATGCTGGATGTGTTTCAGGTTTTGTCTTCTCCAGATGTTCACTGATGGACTGGAGTGCTGTGGATTATTGTGATGTGTTTATCAGACTCTCATTCTGACGGCACCCATTCACTGCAGAGCATCCATTGATGAGACACTGATGCAGTGCTACATTTCTACAAACCTGATGAAGAAACAAACTCATTCTGATCTGGGATGATCTGAGGGTGAGTATAACTTCGTCGAATTTTCATCTGTGGCTATAAAAACACCTTAAATCAGTTTGAAATTGTTCATTTAGTACACAAACGACCCGCAGAGACTCTGTTTGTGGTCTAAATCTGCTCTCAGACTCCCTCCTGCTGTATGAATGCCTGCTGTCCCAATGAGAAGGGAAAGATTCAGCCGGCGGCGCTCCGGTTTCATCCTGACACACACGTCATTTAATGCCTGGAATGATGAGTGTGTGTGTGTGTGTGTGTGTGTGTGTGTGTGTGAGAGAGAGAGAGTGTGTGTGTGTGTGTGTGTGTGTGAGTGTGTGCACAGATATCTGAGATAATTTATAGCAACAATAGAGTACAGTGAAAGGATTTATAAATGCAAGAAGAGTAAATGAAGATGAGACAAGGATGGAATGAATAAACTCTTACTGCATTACTGAAAAGGTATGAATAAATCTTGATTTTAACCATGAGGAACTGAATGGATAGTTGAAAATAATATTGAATTATCAGATTTTTTTTACTTTTTTTATAATAACATGCACCAGTCATTCACATTAAGACGTGGAACACTGATTAAGACAGTACATGTAGATTTTATCTTGAAAAATATAAAAGTGAAATGTGTGATTTCAGTGCAACTAGAGACAGCAAAAAGTTTTTTGGACTTTGGTTTAGTGCCACTAGTGGTGCATTTATTACACTCTTCACTTTTTCTGCAGGAAAAGTTTCAATATATTTAAATGAACTGTCAAGGCTTTAAAAGAGCTGCGAGGTCATAGTGAGGGAATGAGAACTCTGACTGCAGAACTGCACATCTAACCATGTAAAGCAGCACAATCACAGCGCAGGGCTTTCCTTCAGCTGGGAT
>NC_068395.1:365793-367906 GCF_023724105.1 Carassius gibelio | reverse complement strand
GAGAGCGGCGAAACGATTAATCTGAACCTCCAGATTCACAGCATCAGCTTCATGACAGACATGATGGGATGACCAAATATTTCAATGTTTATTAATTATTGAGTGTAAAAAAGTGAAAGTTGAAATACTGATTGGTGAGTGTTTGAGCTGTTTGAATTGAATCGGTGAGTGTTTGAGCTGTTTGAATTGAATCGGTGAGTGTTTGAGCTCTTTGAATTGAATCGGTGAGTGTTTGAACTGTTTGAATTGAATCGGTGAGTGTTTGAGCTGTTTGAATTGAATCGGTGAGTGTTTGAGCTGTTTGAATTGAATCGGTGAGTGTTTGAGCTGTTTGAATTGAATCGGTGAGTGTTTGAGCTGTTTGAATTGAATCGGTGAGTGTTTGAGCTGTTTGAATTGAATCGGTGAGTGTTTGAGCTGTTTGAATTGAATCGGTGAGTGTTTGAGCTGTTTGAATTGAATCGGTGAGTGTTTGAGCTGTTTGAATTGAATCGGTGAGTGTTTGAGCTGTTTGAATTGAATCGGTGAGTGTTTGAGCTGTTTGAATTGAATCGGTGAGTGTTTGAGCTGTTTGAATTGAATCGGTGAGTGTTTGAGCTGTTTGAATTGAATCGGTGAGTGTTTGAGCTGTTTGAATTGAATCGGTGAGTGTTTGAACTGGTGAGTGTTTGAGCTGTTTGAATTGAATTGGTGAGTGTTTGAGCTGTTTGAATTGAATTGGTGAGTGTTTGAACTGGTGAGTGTTTGAGCTGTTTGAATTGAATCGGTGAGTGTTTGAGCTGTTTGAATTGAATTGGTGAGTGTTTGAACTGTTTGAATTGAATCGGTGAGTGTTTGAGCTGTTTGAATTGAATCGGTGAGTGTTTGAGCTGTTTGAATTGAATCGGTGAGTGTTTGAACTGGTGAGTGTTTGAGCTGTTTGAATTGAATTGGTGAGTGTTTGAGCTGTTTGAATTGAATTGGTGAGTGTTTGAACTGGTGAGTGTTTGAGCTGTTTGAATTGAATCAGTGAGTGTTTGAGCTGTTTGAATTGAATTGGTGAGTGTTTGAACTGTTTGAATTGAATCGGTGAGTGTTTGAGCTGTTTGAATTGAATCGGTGAGTGTTTGAGCTGTTTGAATTGAATCGGTGAGTGTTTGAACTGTTTGAATTGAATCGGTGAGTGTTTGAGCTGTTTGAATTGAATCGGTGAGTGTTTGAACTGGTGAGTGTTTGAGCTGTTTGAATTGAATCGGTGAGTGTTTGAGCTGTTTGAATTGAATCGGTGAGTGTTTGAGCTGTTTGAATTGAATCGGTGAGTGTTTGAGCTGTTTGAATTGAATCGGTGAGTGTTTGAACTGGTGAGTGTTTGAGCTGTTTGAATTGAATTGGTGAGTGTTTGAGCTGTTTGAATTGAATTGGTGAGTGTTTGAACTGGTGAGTGTTTGAGCTGTTTGAATTGAATCGGTGAGTGTTTGAGCTGTTTGAATTGAATCGGTGAGTGTTTGAACTGTTTGAATTGAATCGGTGAGTGTTTGAGCTGTTTGAATTGAATCGGTGAGTGTTTGAGCTGTTTGAATTGAATCGGTGAGTGTTTGAACTGTTTGAATTGAATTGGTGAGTGTTTGAGCTGTTTGAATTGAATCGGTGAGTGTTTGAACTGGTGAGTGTTTGAGCTGTTTGAATTGAATCGGTGAGTGTTTGAGCTGTTTGAATTGAATTGGTGAGTGTTTGAGCTGTTTGAATTGAATCGGTGAGTGTTTGAACTGGTGAGTGTTTGAGCTGTTTGAATTGAATCGGTGAGTGTTTGAACTGTTTGAATTGAATTGGTGAGTGTTTGAGCTGTTTGAATTGAATCGGTGAGTGTTTGAACTGGTGAGTGTTTGAGCTGTTTGAATTGAATCGGTGAGTGTTTGAGCTGTTTGAATTGAATTGGTGAGTGTTTGAGCTGTTTGAATTGAATCGGTGAGTGTTTGAACTGGTGAGTGTTTGAGCTGTTTGAATTGAATCGGTGAGTGTTTGAATTGTTAGAACTGAATCATTGAATGTTTGAACAGATACACGTTTTTTTTTTTTGATAATCCACTTTAGACATTCTAGTAACTATAAGTAACTTTGCGACTACATGTCTACT
>NC_068395.1:338293-360793 GCF_023724105.1 Carassius gibelio | reverse complement strand
TATTTTAGGTTTTATTTCTTAAGTTTCTTTTTTATTAAGTTCACAAAAAGTGCAATTCTTGAATAAAATGATCATTTTTATTTCTCAAGGAAAAACTTCAGGTGATTGTATTTTCAGAAGATCATTTAAGATCCCTCTAACAACAAAGTGCAAATCTTGAAAAACTCTTAAGACATTCTCAAAAATACACCACATTTTTATTTCTTAAAATAATGTAAGCTTTCTGTAAATCATTTGTCAAATCCTTGTAAAATATTCTTAAGAACACACACACACACACACTCACACATATTATTTGTTAAAAAAAATGTGATTTCTCCAAAAAGTGCGTAAGATGTGCATTTCTTGAAAGATATTCTGCCGAGATGGTTTGTTAAAAGCACATTTTAGTTCATATTCATGGAGTCTCAAGCCGAGTACAGTAACTTGATCTTAACTCATTAAATGCCTCTCTAACAGAATGAAACAGAGCAGGACCTGTTTGAGGATCCAGGCCGCCATCACGTGGCTGCAGTCGAAGATGACGTGGAACTCCTTGGCTTTCTTCATCTCCTTCAGCAGAGGTTTGGCGTCTTTGGTGTCGGCGGAGAGCTGCCGGATCTTCAGACGGATGTTGTATCTGGACGGAGCTTTAATGAGCTCCTGCAGACGGATGAGACCTACACACACCACAGCAGATCTGAAAACACCTCACAAACACACACACATTCACATGTTTGTTTCTGTGTAAAGTGTGTAATGGTTTTTATTCTGTAGAAACTGTATATTCTATGGCCCTTCACCAACCCTACACCTAACCCTAACCCTCACAGGAAACTTTGTGCATTTTTACTTTCTCAAAAAAACTCATTCTGTATGATTTATAAGTGTTTTGAAAAATGGGGACATGGGTTATGTGCTCATAAGTCTCCCTCTCCTTGTAATACCTGTGTCATACCCATGTCATTATACACACACACACACTCTCTCTCACACACAGACACACACACACACACACACACACACACGTGTTCTGATCACATGTGGCTCCGCTGGGAAGGACTCTCTGCAGAAGAGCATTCTGGGATACGCGGGGGGGGGGGGGGGGGGGGGGGGCTGCAGCACATCATTTGACCTTAACAACGGGTAACTAACGGTCGCCTGGCAACCGCATCCTCTGCTACTCGAGGTGAGATCGAGGACATTAGGAAAGATGCAGTAAAACAACAAAACATCACACACACTCACACACTCACACACACAGAAACAATGACTGCTTTTTACAGATATAAGGGAAAATGTCACAAAACCCACCCCAAATCAGATTTTATTTTTATATTATTTATAATAATTTTTCATGTAATTGTATTTACATGTTTAGCAGTTTTGTTATGTGCTTTAGCCATGTTTATTAGTCTGAAATGTATACAAATATTTCTATTTGGGTTTCATTTATTTTTGATAATTTTTTATTTTCACTTCTAGTATTTATTTATTTGCAGTTAGCAATTTTCAGTGCTTTCACTATTATGTTTTCAGCTTTGATGTTCGTTTCAGTTTAATTTTTTATTATTTTGCTATGTGCATTTTCCATTTTGGCTAGTTTTTATTTAATATTTCTACTGAGGTTTAATTAGTTCATTTGTATTTCATTATATGATTTTATTTCTTTCCGGTTAGTAATTGCATTGCTTAATATTTTTAAATAATCTCTGAATATTTTTTTTATGATTAATTTTTTGCTAATTGCCATTTTGCTACATGCTTTTGGGTTTTTTAATAATACAGGTATATATATATAATTTTTCTTTTTTTAAGTAATTTTATTCATTTCACAAATTCATAAGTAAAAATCATATTTAATATAAATTTTAGTTTAAATTTTTAAATTTTTGCTTTATTTAATTTAAGTCTTAATTCCATTTTGGTATTTATTTATTAATTTCCAGTTAGCAATTTTAGTACTTCAAATACAACAGTTTTTATTCTAATGTTCAGTCCAAAAATATCCTGTTAAATTTACAGTAAAAATGTATAAAAAATGAATGCATATTTTTTTTTTGCAATAACCTTGAATCCAACACTGTGTTACAGTAAATGCACAGATAATGCGTGCAGTGTTTATTCTTCTACAGATGAACTCCTAATTAAAACAAACGATCCGGCTCCCGCTTTGATTCAATCTGTGTGATTACAGGCAAAACACTCAGAGAAGGTAATAAAGTCCCTTCTATTAATTAGAGAAGACTAATGAGGAAAGTGCTGCGGTGAGATTCGTTTGGCGAGAGTAAGTGAGATCTGATCTGTTCCTCTGCTCTTAGTCTCATCAATTATGAATTATCGCTCCAGCACTTTATAATAATGTTTTATACGCAGAACCTGAGGTCGATGACAAATGGAGCTGTCTATGAGCTGTTTTCTTTTTATTTATTTAACAAGATGTTTTTAGGTTAAAATTTACATATGCAGGAGGGAACGTGTTTATTTTAAGTCCTAACATTATTTTCTGTCCTTACTAGTTCATTTTAGAAAGTCTTACAAATATTTAAATTTTTTGTTTTATTTATATAAATATTTACACTTTATGTATGCATTTATATCCTTGATAATTTACAAATGTTTACATTTTTTGCTATTATATTTAGATTTATACACATATCTACTGTTTGTTTACAAATATTTACTTTCATATTAACTTTCAAATGTTGTTTTCTATTTAGTTACCATTTTGATTTACATTTTAAATGTATTTTTTTACAAATTTATTGACTTGATGTTTAACAAATCTCCTTTTTTATTTATAGATATTAAAATTTTTCCATTCTTATTTTTTATTAAAAAAAATTTTTTATTTTTTTTTAACAAATGTTTACATTATTTTTTTTATTTAAAAACATTTATGATTTTGTCCAAATATTTTCATTATTAATTATTTACAAATATGTACATCTCAATTTTTATTTACAAATATTTGCATTCTTAAATATTTACAGATATATATATCTTGATTAGTATTTATAAATATTTACAGTTTGTTTTTGTATTCAAATATTTGCATTCTTAATATATATATATAATTTAGGTTTTTCACTGAAACTGATTCATTTATAAAAAAAAATTGACACAAATTTACAAAAAACTGATCTAAAAATAATAATTAAAAATAAAATACAATGTTTCTGAGGTGATAACTGTGTGGTGTAATATTAGCAAGTGTTTATCGCTATGTACTGTGTTCTGTTTCACATACTATTCTTAAAGTGCAGCACCCAGTGTGCTCACTAGTGCTCTCTGTAGTGTGCTGGGGGTCTGTGTGTGTGATTGGCTGGTGCTCACCGGTGCTGTCGTCATACACCACCGTCACCGTCCTCCACCTGAAGAAGTGCACGAGGTCGAGGATGGCCCGGCTGAGCGAGCAGAAGTCTGGATACAGACTGATGTAATACGAGTCTCTGTTATCAGACACCTGGTGCTTCCAGCGCGTCTGGATGTGAGGCACGCCCAGAGCGTTCGAGATCGACTGCACCGCATTGGCTGACGAGCTGTGGGAGGGGCCAAAGATGGCGGCCACGCCCAGGGACAGCTGCTCGCAGGCTGTGATTGGACGGCAGAAAACACACAGGGCCAATCAAACAAAGATAAAAGCTCAATATTCTCGATTATTTAAAAACTTTTATATTCTTGGTTTTAATTCACAAATATTTCATTCTTGAGGTTTATGTACCCTGGAGCAAAAAACAGTCATAAGGGTAAATGTTTTTTTGTTGTTGTTTTTTTATGCAATTTATGCATCAAATGAAAGCTGATCTCTCCATTGATGTGTGGTTTGTTCGGAGGACAATATTTGTCTGAGACAACTATTTGAAAATCTGGAATCTGAGGGAGCAAAAAAATCTAAATATTGAGAAAATCATCTTTAAAGTTGTTAAAAATGTTTATTTACACTTTTTTATTCTTGATTTTTATATACAAACATTTAATTCTTGACTTGTTTACAGGTATGTACTTTTTGTAATTTAAAAATATTCACATATTTTGTTTATTTACAAATATATTCTTTATATTTTTGTTTTTTTTATATAAAATAATCTACATTATTGGTTTTATTCAATAATATTTACAGTTTATCGTATCAAAGATGTACATTCCTGTTTATTATTATTATTATTATTTACCAATATTACATTTTAAATTTTTATCTATATTTTATTTTTAAATATTTACATTCTTTATTTTTATTCAAATTTTTTGTTTTTATATACATTTTTGATTTACAAATATTTACATTTTTGTTCTAATTTACAAATATTAGCATTCTTTATTTTTTATTAAAAAAATTTTACATTCCTGAGAATTGTGTAAACGCATATATTTTTTTTCTCACAGAAAGCAATCACACAGAATACTTCAGAGCACACTTCTGAGGTGGTTTCTAGCCCAACAGTATAAATCTTGTTGTTTAAATTCTTGTGTTTCTATAAATGTTGTTTCTGGCTTTGGATCAACATGATGATATAATGTATTCCATCATACTCTCTGAATAATTGCAGACACGTTTCTCCTCCCTTTGCATGTGATTTTTGGCTAAAACAGCTTGGGGGTCACTAATGCACACACTGAAATCCTGCGAGTCTGTGTTAAACTCTGACAGCAGAAGCTCTTTCCCTAAATTTCCCTTCCATTCCAGCGTAACCGTCACATCTGAGAGCATCCGGAGAAAAAAGGGTCATTAAAATTACAAATGAGGCCTTGGGCTCGAAATGACAAAGAGCAGGAAAATAGAGCAGCGTGGGACGGAGAAAAGAGACGATTTTCAGGAAAGACCTCGAGTTAAGAGAAGAAAACGTTTGTGTTTTTGTGTTTTACTCACCTAAATACTGACTTTTTGATAAAAAAAAAAGAAATACATTTTTGCAATTTTATTTACAAATATTTACATTCTTAATTTATATTTATAAATATGTATTTTAAGTTTTATTTACAAATGATTCAATTGTTGATTTGTTTTAAGAAATATTTCATTTCTTGATTATCATTTTCAAATATTTATTTTGTGATTTGTTTTTATTTAGAAATAATTATATTCTTGTTTTATATTTATATATATATATATTATTTTAATTTTCAAATTATGAAATGTATTTATTTACAAATATGTACATTTTGTTATTATTTATTTTCTCCATTTGAATTTATAAATATTGAAGTTTTGTTTGTGATTTTCAAATGTTTGCATGCTTAATTTTTTATTTATAAATATTTAATTTTATTTACAAAATATGTACATTCTTGATTATTTACATAAATTTACTTTTTAGTTTTAATATTCAAATATTGAGGCTATACATTCCTCTTTTTAATTTATAAATATTTATAATTTTCATTCGAATGTATAAATGTTTACATGTTGCTATGATTGTAAATTTTTTGTTTTTTTAACTACAAATATTTACAGTTGAAATAAATACAAATCTTTTTATTTGTAGGTTTGTGTTGTGTATTTGTTCTGACCCTTCCTGGAGGCCTCGAAGCTGTCGAACACGTTGATTCTCTGGATGTCGTAGGTCAGTGTGGTGTTGGGCAGAAGCGTTCGGTTCCTGTTGATGGTGTTCAGAGCGAATTTAAAGGCCAGCTCCTCGGGTCCGGACGGGCCGCTCTCTATCGACTCGAAGATCCCCCCTAGAGAAACACCACAGATTAACCCTTCAACTCCCGAGAGACGCAGCACTGACGTGAAGGAAATAACACACAAAAACATATGTAGTTTAAATACTCAAACACATTTGTAACCCAGGTTAAAATCTTTCAAAATATATATTAAATGTTTGTATATTGGTTCTGCTGTCCCCGTCCCTTTAAATTGCCTGTGTGGAGAACGTGCCCTGCGACTTCACGTAACCCCAGTCAATTGACTGAGCTTAGCCAATCACTCATTTGAGCACAGGTGTTTAATCAGACTGTGGCGTCTTCCTCATTCAGAGGTGTGGGGAAGCCGATCGACAGTTGTGGACAGGTTTGTGTCATACAAACTACTCACTCTGGTGCTCAATTCATGTTTTTAAGTTAAGTATATCATTGTAACTTTTAGAACAACTTAACTGGCTGCAGGGAATTCGTCACCGCCATCAGGTTATGTTTACATCGAGGAACTGGTGAGTAATCTGAATGAATGACCTACATGCTAGAGGCTAACATATTACGTTAGCAGAGCTGAACATTAGCATTGGTGTTAGCTTTACCATTGGCTGCTCTAGTTGATTCCTTTTATGCTGTTGTGAAGTATGCCACTGTTTTTGCTTTATAAATATATTTGTTTGCACTAAGTGTGTTTACATGTGTTATGAAAATTAGATTACAGTACTGTTGGATTAATTACTTGAACTTTGTGCAGGTAATACAACTTTAATATTCCACTTTTGACTATGTTGTCAGGCACTTAATGTTTATTATTTGTAGCTTGTACATTTAATGATTTTGTAATGATTTAGAATTGTGTACACATGGAAATTTATATTTGAGTTTGGAATTAGCTAAAGTTTAATGCAAACTTAGTTCCAAATTAGCCTTATTTACTGGTCCCGTTGTTGCACCACAGGCCAGGTTCTCTCTCTCTCTCTGTCTAGAGATGAATGATGGCGAGCTGAATTACTATGGCTAGGAGCCTAACATCTGAGCAGCATCTACTAATACAGGTTGTCTGCAGCCTGTCCCCAACACACGTCTCCATAGACTAGCGCTTCAGTTCCACATGCACATCCTTTCCCTGGACAATAACCAGTGGACTTATTAATATACATTCTCATAAAACTCTTGTGGGTTTGTCGTGTTAGTCTTCAAGAAATCAAACATCGCTGGGACAGTTTTTTCCTTTTTCTTTTTGCTCTTGTGTGTGGTATTTGCTGTAATTTCTGTTGTTATATCTTACTTGAACAATAACCTCAAAGTGCACTTGATTATAATCGGTTGAACTGCAGTCTGTAAATATTTTGTTTTTCCTATGTTTTTTCTTTCATTATTTTTGGTTGTAAATATTGTTTAATCACTTTAATACATGGTACCTACACCAAATTTAAAATCGTGTTACTGACCACCAGCTCCTATAGCCTAATTTAGACTTCTGTGATTTAACTAGCCTATATTGTTTATTTCCATAGCTACCTATTCAATTTATTATAGCTAATATTAATTACATAATATTGGCTAGCAGCAGGTCCCAAAGACCCGTTACACATTTTCTAAACTTTACACACAAATTGCATGCAAAATCCATCTCATCTCTTTAAAAAATGAAGCACTCAAAACATCTCAAAAGAAAACAGACGCAAAATTAATTCCTGTTAGATTTGTGTGTTGTGTTTTGCAAAAAGTGTTTAATGAAAGTGAAAAGCTGAGAATTAGTGTAAGGTTTAGCAGATGTGCAAAATGTGTTATTTATTAAGAAATATATTGATTTTTTTTTTTATTTTTCACAAATAGTTACATTTTATTTGTTTAAATATTTACATTTCTTACTTCAGATAAGTAAATAAAATGCTAAATAAATCAATAAACAAATGATATGCACTGCACCTGGTTCTCAGCTTCTGCTTCAGGTGTAAACGAACGAGAACGAGTGCGACACATCATTAAACACTGGATCTGAGCTGAGAATGTGTGAATGTGAGACGACGCTTAGAGTCTGAGGAAACAATTAGCATCAGTGTGAGTGTGTGTGTGAGAGAGAGAGAGAGTTTGTGAGCTTGTCTCTGATTCTCTCATTAGTTTTTCTCTCCCAGAAGTCAGTCTTATATTTCAGATGTTGCTCTTTTATAGAATATATATACAGAAACAGATCCAGACCGTCATGCGCCTCATACTAAGAGGTTTGATTTGATTCAGTTTAGAATGAATCAGTGGCTCTGAATGAATCGTTTGAACGGATGAATCAATGACTCACTGGTACAGAGAAACATTCAATGACACAAACGTATAGAAACAAACACAGAAGATCCAGTGAGTTCCAGCTGTTAATGTTTCTCAAAATGCAGAAAAACTGTAAAGATCATGTGACACTGGGGGAATGATGCTGAAAATACAGTTGTACATCACAGAAATACATTACACTTTAACACAGATTCACACAGAACACAGCTGATTTACTTTAGAATAATATTTCACATTTTTTACTATTTTTACTGTATTTTTAATCAAATAAATACAGTTTTGGTGAGCAAAAGAGGCTTCTCTGAACAGAAACACTATCTACTGTACAGACGGACTTTTAGGAATTTTCCAGCTGAATTTAGTCTCTCTCTCTCTCTCTCTCCCTCCCTCCCTCTCTCTCTCTCTCTCCCTCTCTCTCTCTCTCTCTCTCTCTCTCTCTCTGTCTCTCTCTCTCTCTCTCTCTCTCTCTCTCTCTGTGTGTGTAATTATGATAAAGCTGTTATCCTGCTTCTGTCTGTGTGCTGCTAAAAACAGCCTCGTCGAGCCGGGAGCTGGAGATTTTATCCTCCTGCAAAGGTAAAATGTCAAGTCTTTGCTCAGGGGAAGAGCTTTTATTCTGCACAAAGCAGCAGTTCTCAGATCAGTTTTCAGAGGATATTACAGTGGTGTTTCATCTGCATATTACTCCTCAGATCAGCCCAACACTGACACACGATCAGAGAACAGCTTTCATCTCAACACTGTCGAGGAGAAACTGCTGAGATGTTTGAGATGCTTTTATTTCAATGCATCATGCATTTCATCTCATTGGATATTGTTTGTTCCACAGCTATTTCAACAATATTCAGACTTCTGAACTTAATATAATTGCTTTCACAATGGAGAGATTTATGCTGGATCTGTGCATGATTTTAATAAATGCATTTAAAAAAAAGTGATAATTAAAATAGATGTTTTATTTATGACTGACAAATATGCACCACATTAAGCTATTTTCATATGCAATTCAAATACATAAATCTTAATGTAATATTGTAATTATTTCTATAAAAATATTAGTGGATTTTTTTTTTTGTAAATATATTTTTATTGAAATAATTAGTTTTATTATATATACATAATACAATTTAAATAATACATAAATCTTAACTTAATATTCTGTAAATATTTAGGGATTTGGTGATTTGTGAATATTTAATAGTTTGTAAATATATTATAAGTATACAAAATTCAAAAACATAAACTTAAAAGCTGCAGTATGAAACCTTTAGTGAACAAAAAAAAAATTTTTGAGCAAGTATAAAAGACATTATTTTTTAAAACTGTTTCCTTAACTTACCTCGATTTGCAACGGCAAACTTAAATACTACTATTAAGAATAATAATTTTATAATTTGAGGGGTCGGGAACGATCGCGTGGGAACATGACGTCATTCGTCTTTGCGTGGTTACGTCACGTCCGTAAGCAGAAAGAAGCAGCTTGTTTAGAGCGTTTGTGTAGCGTCCTGTGACAGTTTTAACTTAAGCTCAATGTAGTAAAGTTCTAGACGACTGTCATCGTTAACCTCTGGGGAATCACCTGTTTCCAAGACTAAGAAACGAGAAAAGTGGCGAAAGCTCGGAGATCTGAAGGGGTTAATGTCAGGTAATCATTTTCATGTTTTAAAACATTTAACGTACGTTTTATTGTGTCACAACAAAAGCTTTAGACATGTTAGTCACTTGTTCAGATAACATTTTCCGGATATATGCTGATAAAGTCATAGTATGATGTTTGTCGATGATTTCAAACGTTTATCACTTTCGCGGGACTTTTTCTTATATCCCGCGAGTTTACTGTCTGCGCCCGCGAATATTTTAATATTGAAATATTGCATAAATAACATTTGACTGAAATATTTTGTAAATAAAATATGTATTTAAGGTCGGGGTGTGTGATATTTATCGACTGCAGTAGCATCGTAATTGTAGTTTTAACGATGTCAACCACTTCATAAAGTTAATTCATTTCATATGAAGAGTGCTGTTTATCGATCCAAAAATGAAAGTTTTTAGAAATGTGATTTATTTTTTTTAACAACTGTTCAATGATCAAGAAGCTATTTAAAAGACTTACGGTACAGTAATAATCCCAAACACAGTCACAGCACTGTTCTGTGTCTCTGAGCAACATGACAGGGATTCGTTCCTGAGTGAATCAACCGTTTAAATGATTCGGTTCAATCGCAATGAATCACTTATTAACACTGACTTGCTGCCACCTACTGGTGGCTTTAATTTCACATTTAAAGTACCTCTTTATTATTTAAATAATTTCAAATATAAATATTCAACATTTTATGTTTAACATACCTAAACATTTTTGTAACTGCAGGTTAAAAGCGCAGACGCAGCTTCTGTGTTTCCTCTGCGCTGAGACGATGAATTTTATTGATACTGATTTAATTTGCTTGGTAACAGCCCAAATGTCTTACTATTACAATTCACTGATAAAATGTAAGAATTTTGCTCAAGATGCAAGATGCATTATTCGTGCAGGAGTAATTCAGCTCTCGTTCATTTAATGAACATGCTGTTGAAGAAAATATAATAAAAAACAGTACATTATAAAAATACTATACATAATAAAAAGTAATGCACAGAAAAGAATTTGTGTTAATTACATAATACATAAAATAATGTAAAAAAATAATAATGATAAAATAAAACAATATAAAAAAGTTTATTAAATTAAAAAAAATGCATGAATTAAAAAACGATAAGTAAAGAAATTAGCTTTGAACAGTTCAGGTTTTTAATGAATATTAATGAATGTACTGTTGAGCAAAAAAATTAAATAATAATAATAATGCATAATAATAACAACAAAAACATATAAAATAATAAATAATTATGCATAAAGTCAAGTAATTTAAAATAATAATAATAATAATAATAATAATAATTAAAAAAATCAGTCAAATAGTGGAATTTGGATTAAATATTTTAGGTCTTTAGTGAATGTGCTGTTGAACTCCCAAAAATAAAATACAGTTATAATGACCTAAAATTACAAATGTGCACAAAATATTGCTATGTAAATTAAATAATTTAGCTTTTTTTTTATGAATGTACTGTTGAGCTCCCAAATGTAAAATACAATCAAATGTAAATTTTATTGCCCCTTTGTCTCATTATATGTGATCATATAAATAATAAACATTTCTAATAAGAAGATGAACAGTGAAACGGCTTGAATGAAGAAATGTTTCATGTTGTAAAATCAAGTTGACACCAAAATAACAGGAATAGACACAGAAACATAAAGCATAAAGTGCAAACAAGGCCAGAGCTCTGTGTGTGTGTGTGTGTGTGTGTGTCTCAACACGAGCAGCAGCAGATAACACACAGAGTTGTGTCATTCGTGACCTTTGGAGCATCTTCTCAAAGGAAACACACAAGCATCACTGACTCCGGATCTCACATCATTCTCTCATCGCCTCGTTTGACCTCTGACCTGCGGCTCCCAGGACTCAGTTCGGTGTCTGTGAGGATCTGAAGGCGATCTGTCAAACTCTATATCTCACAGAAACGCTCTGTTGTTATCCAGACCTGACGGCTGTTCTCTTCGTTTGAGTGTGTGTGTGAAGAGAAACACAAATAAACCGTCTTCCTGAGCAGAAATCAGCTGACTTTAATAATTAACATTCAATATACATGAGCACTTGACTTACCCTGGATATAAATAAATTATAAAAACAGAGCAATAACTGAGAATTATAAAATATATAGTTTTATATCATTTGTATGTTTTATTATAAGGCATTATTTTATAACATTTAATGTAATTTATGTTAATATCTCATTTGTATGTTTCTAAATATATTTATTTCAATATTATATACTTTATATATAAATTATAATTTAAATATATTCTGAAATAATGTTTAATATTTTAATTTATCAAATATATATATATATATATATTAAATATCTTGTAAATTATTTTAAAATTAAATTAAAGATATAAAATATTAAATTAGAAATTAAATTAAAGATATAAAATATAAATTGTGAAAATATATTTTTTATCATTGAAAAATCATATTGTTATGATTAGTGTTGTATAATTCATATATTATAATTTCTATTTATTTTTTAATCATTTTGAGATATTATATTTAATATGTATGAAATTAATTAATTAGAAAATAGAATTATGTATTTGGATATTAATTAATAGATTAATTTAAATGCCAGTAAGAATATGTGACTTTATTAAAAAAATAAATAACAGTAAATACAAAAACATTATGTGATGGAGTGTCAGTTGATTTTTTTATTTTTATTAAACATGCATAAATGAATGATGTTGCTGAAGTTAATGTAAAGCACATGAATGGTGTTTGTGTGAGGAGATGGGATCAATCATCTTGGGCTAGTGTGTGCCGCGCATGCTAATAGCTAATGGATTTCAGCTTTGTTCCTGAAAGCTCTGCTTGTATTTTTAAACCGTGAAAGGTGCAATTTACTGCCGCAGAAAATAGTCGTGCCGTTTCTGCCGTCTGGTTACACGAGGTTTGTTCTGGTTTAAGTGTGGTCTATCACAGGTTTGGTCTCTCACACAACCCTTCATCAAGACTCCTGAAGATCTGCTTTTACAGACATAAACCTGAACCCATTTAACATGCAAAGCCCAAAAACTGACTGCATGGAGTCAGGACACACGTCTGCAGCCTGCAGTGATTTAATGACTGAAATCAGTTTTCTTCAAGTCACTTAAAGTTAGCATAATGCAGTATTAGTTTTTATTTACAATCAAGTAGATCAAATTAAATAAATTGATACAAAAAATTGCTTTAAGAATGAATAATGTTTAAATATTTTGTTATTTATAATATATATTGTACCAGTAGGGGGCAGCACATGATTGTTTGGATGAGTGAGTCATTCATTCAGCCGATTCGTTCATTATTCGTTACTGAATCACCGACTCACTCGATTCGTTCAAAAACGTGGATTCAGTAAGTAACTTTTCTTTTTTCTTCTTTTTTTTAATTATTAGATTTTCTTCTTAAGTACTTTTGTCTTGTTTTCTAGTATAAATCACTAAGAATTCTTGAATTTACAAGTAAAATGACTTAAAATATTATGTCTTGTGTTTTCGAAAAAATTACCGAAATTGAATGAGTTTTTGCTTAAAACGAGCCAAATAATAATAATCTGCCAATGAGGTAAGAAAAATAATATTTTTTAGCCTTCAATTTAAGATTAAATACTGATTATTCACCTTCAGTGAATATAGTTTTAATACAGATGCTATTGATATTTCTGTGTGATTATTTCTTTAAAATAAAGATTTATTAATATTTATTAGTAGTAGTAGTATAAAAAACTAGATAACAGAGGAAACGAATCACCGAGTCATAAGAGGAAACGAATCACTGAGTCATTGTTCTGAACACACAATGCATCAGATGACTCTTTCAGGCAAAGTCTTCCAGAGTGATCTCAAACCCTCTTCAGATACAAACACAAAGCCGGTGTGATTCATTAGATTCACATCCTTGAGCCGAATCCTGGTGAATCCTTCAATAATAATAAACTCAATGATAAAGCATCACTTAAGAGACTCTTACTGTAAGTAAATCTGACTGTTAATGCAAAACTAAACTGTCCCAAAACTATATTCTTTTGTGTATTTATGTCATTAATTGTTTCCAGCTAAACTGCAAGTTTAAATGTAGTTTTAAAGTACATATAGTATTTTATTAAATGCTCATTTAATTTCTAATATTTTTTATTATTACATTTATCTTTAATTTAAATCTTATATTTATTATTTAAATTAAAATTTTCATTTGTTTTTACACTGATTTAAATGCATAGTTAATTTCTTGTTATTTATTATTACATTCAGATGCTATTTTAATTTCTATTATTTTTATTTTAAAGTTATTGTATAAATTATTACTTTTTTCCCCTCTTTGCAATAAACATTTTGAACCCAATTGCAATATACATTCAATTATTGATATATGAAATTAAATGCCACTTTAATTTTAATTTTAAATGCAAATTAAATATTTGTAATTAAAAAAAAATAATTTGAGTATTACAGCAATTAAAGAAATATTTTAAATGTGCAGTAAATATTAATTATACATTTTTATTATTTTTATTAATTATTATTAATTTATTATGTTTTTAAATGCCCATTTTAATGTCCAATTACTATTTTTTTTTTAAGTTTTATTATTGATTTAAAGCTTACATACATTATTAATTTAAAGTTTATTTAAATATATTTAATGAGGCTGATGATGAACAAAGATGCTCTTCTTCACACACACATCTGTGCTTCTGGAGGCTCATAGCAGAGCGGACGCGTGCCGACTCTTAAACACACACACACACACTGATGAAGCCTGTGACGCTGAAGACTGATGAAGACGAGCCAGCATCACAGGACCAGCGAGATCACGCAGACTTCATAAACGCAGCCGTTCATCATTGACCTTCTCTGAGCACACGTTTCAGACGTCACACACTCCATCACTGTGTTTACTTCTGGACACAAACAGTGTTTGGGGTTTTTTGGACATGCACAGGACTGATAGGTTCACAATGTTTCATGCAAGAATAAAAATACAGTCATGGTTTACAATAATTGAGGCACGTTTTCCACAGTTTTCACTTTCTTTGAACACAATGCATGAAGAATGTTATCGTGTTTATTCATATACTCACTGTAAAGAGTGAAAACAGTTTTTGTCTGTATATATAACATGCCTTTATTGGCCTCGAAGATGTATTTTGCATTGAAATACACTTTTGTTCTTACAACAGTGGGTTTTTGTCATTAACTAGTTTCCAAGTTGCGAATTTAATTTAAATTTAGAATTTTGTTCTTCCATTTATTAAATATAATAAATGTATCTTCTATTTGTTTTGTATTTATTACATTTGTTACATATCTAAATCTTGCATTTATTAATTATTTAAATGCTAATTTATTTTGTGTTTTTAAATGTATTTACATGCATATTTAATTTCTAATTATTACATTTAAAAAAATGTTTTTTTTTTTGTACTTATCTTTTTTACACCTTAAATGTAATTAGTTACTATAATTTAATGCACATTTAATTTCCAATAATTGTACTTTTGAAGTTAGTATTGTAGAAATTGTTACTGTATTTTTTACATAAAATAGTGTATTTTTCTTCTTGCAATAAACATTTTGATTCCGCTTATCATGTGCATGCCAAAACACAAAACGAAAACGGTCACAACCAAAAGCACAGTGCATGCATGTTCAGAAATCTACAGATGAGGGCTGAAGTCACAGATCTGGAAGTGAGTCGCACTGAACACACTGTCGGAGATCTCGAGATGAACAATGCGGCCGTCTGTGACTCGTGATTATGGTGATTTAGTAAGACATGTTTGACCACATCGCAGCTGATTATCGATCTTCAGTTCACAGATGTGATTCCGCCAGGCCTGATCTCACACACACACACACACACAGTGATGCATCACACACACACACACATGACTGAATCAGAGTCAACGAATCAATCAAATAAACAATCGATCATCTCTCACCGAATCTCAGCACGTGCGGCATTCCGCTCGAACCGGCGACGAACATCACCGCCGTCAGTCTGATTACGAGCCCCGGTAACACCACCATCATCATCATCATCCTCTTCATCACCATCCGCGGCTTCACGAACACGGCGCGTCACGGCATGACCGTCCGCGTTCAGCGCGCGTCTCTCCGGTTCACGGAAGCGTGTGTGAATCCGCGATACTGCACTGCACCGGATCTAACGGAGAATCACGGAGACTGCATGCGAGTCTGTGCGCGCGCGGGCGGGCGGGGGGGCGTTCATTCAGACGAGCGCGTCACGCACCGCGCGCAACACCGACGCGCCTCTAAACGCGAGCGTCAACAAGTAGTCGTTTAGGGCGCGTTGCTGTGCATTCAGCACGGAAACACTCCGTGAAGAACCGTTCCAGCACCGAGCTGTGATTCAGCACCACGGACAGAGACGCATCCTCATCTTTATTTATCACCATCACATGACCTCCGCAGTCTCGAGACATCATGAGAGTGACGCCATGAGTGAAGGATGTCATCAGTTGTTCCTCTGCGCGCTGTGACGAGAGAAAGTGTGCATCAGGAACTCTGTCTGTATACAGCATGCTTCACTCCACACTGAGCTGTGTTTGGCTTTAACAGACACTTCTGTCCTAGAGCAGTTCTTACTTCTGTATATTTGTCTGATTTTCAGTGACACCAAGTTTTTACAATTTTATTTATTAATGTACTTTTTTTAAGGGATTTAAAGCTGGTTATTACATGCACTTCACTGACACGAACAATCAGAAACATTAGGAGTAGTCTTTATTTTCATTCACTTAGCAACATATATCATCCTCATTGGACTGCATGTGAAAATGTCCTTTTAATTTCAGTTTTCGTCCGTTTTTCAGCCGTGAGTGCCTTTCTGTTGATGTTGAAGCAATAAAAAGGCACAATTTTCTTGATTTTCTCTTTGGATTTTGAAGTGAGCTATGACCCAGACATTTCCAGATGAGATTCAGCAGTGCACTACACTAAATCATCTCAAGGTTCGTCCCGCAGAAGCGTGATCAGGACATGTTCAGAGAGACTGAAAGAGGCCTTTGATTCACTGAGAGACACGTAGAGATCACACACACACACACTCACACACACACTCACACACACACTCACACACACACACACACACACTCACACACACACACACACACACACACACACACACACAGATGGAAGGGTTTCTCCAGGGTTCTGGATATAGTGAGTGAGACTGAGGGATTGACAGTGTGAAGATGCAGATGATTAAGTTTGTCACTCACATTACTGCGAACACACACACACACACACACACACACACAAATGCTGCTGTAAACAGAGAAATGGACTGTCTGAGACGCTCGCCATCTGTGGCATTATCATAATTATGGAAATAGGCAGAGAGGGTGTTATGGACCGACTGAATGGGATAACATCCACACACACGTCTGCATCTCCATATGTGTGTGTTAAAGGCACAACATCAAAGATGTCCACGATAAAATATCCAAAAACTACTTGCATTGTTTGGAGGAAGAATACTGTTTTTATTTTTGTGAAACCTTACTACAGACATGGAATAACCGTTTTATAAAAGCAACTGATTCATTTGGGAACAATACACACCACTGTCTTTATGAATGAGTCATTGAGTCATTCGTTCAACTGTTTTGTTCACAAACAGGGATTCACAGATTCACTCGTTCTGGTTTCTAGCACGAGAACCGAGCTAAGAATAAATGCAGATTATTTTCATATTGAGTTCCCGGCAGGAGACTTCAGCGACAGTCTTCATTGGATTCTTGTACAATGTGCATGCTTACTTGAAGAAGTAATAGAGATCTTAATGAGATCTGTGGTGTGACTTGTGTTCCCGTGGGATCTCGCTCTTCTTCTTCTTCACTGTTTCTCGGAGTGATGACAGTGATGCGGATGCCATGGTAACAGGACACTAATGCGGTCCAAGCGAGAGAATGACACACAAACACTGTTCTCAGCGCGTCTGTGCTGTAACCCAGCTCTCGTTAGCGCTCTGCTCAATCTATTTACACACTGGAACACGAGGCAACACAGCAGAAAGACTGCAGACGCCACACAAATCAACAAACATGCAGAAAAGTACACAAATATTGGGTTAAGTGCTCCATTTATATAGTGCAAGTACATTTATAATCAACATTTCTCTCAGCTTTCAATGCATTGCCTTCTACATTGAAGATGTATATGATGTTGGCCAAACATTGCTGTGTTCAATCATCAGGAGTGTCTTATAATGCTGTCTAGGTACAGATCTAGTCTCCGACACCTGAGTGCACCAGCAGATGTGAACATCTCAGACTTCTGTTCTCTGGAGGAAATGATTCATTTAACACCAAAAAACATCCCCAGCGCTCCGATCGCACACCTGCGCCACCGAGAGCGAGCGCGAGAACAGAAAACAGACGAGTTTCGGCTCCGTAATTCACCAATTAAGAGCTTCAGTTCTGCTTTCAGCATCAAACAACTGCGATCTGACGGAATTAAATATGCATCAAACTGCATTTCTCTCACAGCGGTCGAGAAGATTTGAGTAGATTGCACAGATGAGAAAAATACCAAGAAAATGAATGAAAATCACAGAAAAGTGGCATATGTTGAGTTTTGTTGTGGTGTCGTTTTGTTACACAGACCTGGCAACCCTGTCCAGTAGTGTGTTTCAGGATGTGTTCCATCAGGATTTATTGATTTTTAGCATGTATAACAACAGAAGGCAGTAAATTAGCAGTAGAGACCCTCAAGGAACCATTAAAATCAGTTTTCCAGCAGGTTTCTACTCTCACGGTTTTTCTTTCACCACAGTTATTTTTGGCTTTCTGTATTCATCCAATGCTAGATTTGTTTTGATCCATGTTGAATTCTGTCAGATCAGTTCAATAAATAGTTCCATTATTAATGACAATAATTCAGCGAGCGCAGGTCGTTAGCTTCAGTGCTGCTACAGGACCTCAGTGAACACACCCTGGTGATTGGTTCAGTAAGTGAGCGAGCTCTGAAGGGGAACAGCTCTGAGCGGTGAAGCGTTCCTGCGGGAGCACCACAGTGAGAACGATCACAACGGATTGGACGCCAAACCGCTAGCAGCTTGTTAGCAAAGCGAGTTAGCAGCGAAACCCTTCTCAAACCCTCTGTAATCTTCCTCAGTCTTAGAAGGGGTCATTTTGTCCTGTTCTCTGAGGTACACTTATAATGCCATCAAACATCAAAAGACATCATAGTTTAGAAGTAACAGGCTATTTTCTGTCCTGTTTTTAACCCCTTCATCAGAGCTCTGTAGATTCAGAAGTAAACGCCCACTGCTGTGATTGGCTAATAGTTGTGACAGCCTACATTCCTCACAGATGGACGCTGCAGTCATTTAGGTTAAAAACCCATGAATAGGCTAGGGGCTAAACAGTCAGCAATTTAGAGTCGGTGGGCGGGGCTTAACAGGTGGGAACCTACAATCAGTGGGCGGAGCTTAACAGACAGTGATGTAGAAATGGTGGGTGGGGCTTAACAGACAGGTACGTGTAATCGGTGGTCGGGGCTTATCAATCAGTTATGTAGAAACTGTGGGCGGGGCTTAACGTGCAGCAGTGGGCGGAGTTAAACAGTGATGTAGATCAGGTATTGATCTCTGTAGGTCGGGTTTATCCACACTGTTACATCACAAGCTTTGGTTCTGGCAGACTGCCTTTAATATAAGCTGTTTTTAGACTAACCACAAAGTTTTGAGTTCTGAAACTTACAGGATGTTTTTATAGCACAATGAGCTCTTTTATGTCAAGGGAATTTAGTTTTCTCAGTTCATGACCCCTTTAAGGACGCCTGGATGTGTTTACAAGCTCATTTCTGAGTGTCATCAGCGAGACGCCACGGAAAAAGCTCCTAATAATAAAATGGGTGCCAGAACAATCAGCTCTTAATGTAAAGTGCACGCTTGTGCTTCTTCTCACTCTCATGTTACGTGACTTAATGAAAATGCCATATCTGCAGCGCTCACACACTCAAAACCACAGAGAACAGCTCCCCAAGGGCTTATTGCAGTAATTAGGATTCTCATAAGCCCTTTTGTGAGAGAAAAGCTCCCCACATTGTATCTGAAGCTCAAAACGGAGCAGAATTTGACAGCGAGGATTAATAATCATGAGTGAGTACCTTCATTCACTCCAGACTCTGACGAACACAAAACAGTGATCTGTTCTATAATTAGATTCACATTTATGTTTATTGATCTGGCAGATGCTTGTATATTTATATTCATATATATCATTTAAAGTATATAAAGATTTTATAGATAATTCTAATATCTAGAGTGTAAAACAGTTCCACCTTCCCAAGGGACACAGCTCCTGTTTCTCTGAGCTACAGACGGCTCAAGGACACGCGTGTGCTGTATGACCGTGTGTGTGTGTGTGTGTGTGTGTGAATGCAGAAGTGAGATAATAGCTGAGGAAGAGGAGCTCAGAACACAGCAGGAGGAAGAAACACTGGCTCGACACAGAGCAACACTATCAGCCTCTCAGTGTCAGCGCTCGCAGAGGATCATTCATTACTGAGAGAGAGAGATCTCTGAATATAGAGACACTTGTGCTGCGATACGAGAAGAAAAGAAGGAGGAGTCACAGTGCATCAGATCAGCAGAACAAGAGACACTCAGAAGTATGCACTACTACATGCACAGAGTATCCCACAATGCACTGCACTGCGCCTGACCTTCCACTCACAGGCTGATGCATGAGCTGGCACAATACAATATTTTTTTTTTTTTTTTTTTTGGTGGATGTTCAAATGAAATGCATCATAATGAGCTCATGCATACTAATAAATGATATGCTTTTGAAGTGTTATTAAAATGTTGAATTTTGTCATGGTTAGAATAACGTTATCTAAAGGTTACAACAATGTATTTTTACAATATTATGATTACATGTACTTCATATTTACCAGAAGCATAATGTTATAGGAACATTTTTTTTTTAATTCTAAGAATGTTAAAACACCAGGAAATTTAACATTGTTTTTCCAAATATTTCTAAAATGCTAAAATGTTTTTTTTTTTTTTTTTTGTCAAGATTAGAACATTATTCAAAGGTTACAAAAACACTCTTTATTTCTACCCAAAATGTTACATTTTATTTTAACACTCATTATTTGAACATTTACTGTATTTGTAAGGTAATAATAGGTAATTATAATGTTATTTAAAGGTTAAAAAAATATAGTTTCTTAAACATTCTACCAACATTATTTCTACCTCGCAGTTCTGAGAGGAATAGTCGATAGTTTAATTTGACAATTTTTGATATATTGATATATCTCAACACAGTTCTTTACTGTGAGACTTTATAGAGAAACAATTATGAGCTACACATTTTTTCTTATTTTTATATTTTCTGTTTTCAATTTTTCTGTCAAGTTTTTGTTTTATTAGTTTTTACTTTTCTAAATCTCATGACAGTTTATTTTAGTTGTTGTAGTTCATGTTAAACTAAGTGCAAATGTGGAAATAAATCATTTAAATATTATTTCAAGTAAATACTAATTTTTTATGGTTGTGGTTTTAGTTTGCTTTAATAACCCTGATGTGTCTGATGTTGTGTGTTTGTCAGTCAGCAGCTGATCACAGCAGTGTGTTAGTAGCTGTGAGGTGTGTGTGTGTGTGTGTGTGAATCGTTGAGAGAACGCAGTGTGTATGACACAAGGACGCAGCGCCGCTGATGGAATAGAGTCTAATTATTCGGCCCTTGAAGAGCGTGACTCCATTTCATTCCCAGCGATGACCCTGTGCTGTCATTCATTAGTGTTCAAATGTGCCTGTGCACACACACACACACACACACACACACAGGACAGAGATGACAAGCAGACCTACAGTCATTCATCATCCTGCGCTCCATTAGTTTATCTGTATCTCTCTCTGTAAAGCTGCTGACTTTGAATATTCAGCTCTATATGTGCTATTTTTCTCCACACACACACACACACACACACACACACACACAGTGTAAATGAAGACACAAGACTGGTGCATACTGCAGGAAGATTTGGTCTGCAGAGGAAACACCATGACCTCTTGACCTCTAACCAAAGGTCAGGTGACTCTGTCCACACACTGAATGCAATATTAATGCACTGCTTATGGCATATACTCAAGAACATACTGTGCTCTTCTTTTTTTGGGAGTAATATGCGATGCATGTACAACATAAGCACTGCACGGCAAAAACATTCTTGAATTGAGATAATTTTAAATGAATTTTGAAAGTAAAATGACTAAAGATGTTATTTCTTGTTTTCTGAAAAAAAGAATCACAAATTTGTAATATTGTATTTTATTGAATGGGTTCTTTGATCTGTTTATTTGATCCATTATAATGACCATCTCTCTCTCTCTCTCTCTCTCTCTCTCTCTGGCCTGTGTCTGAATCTCTAACACACACACACACACACACACACACAGAGACGGTTGGTGGTTCTTGCAGGTGTTCCTCCACTCAACATCTGTTTCACATCTTGACAAGCATCAATCACATCTGGACGCTGGAACCCTGTGATGATGCTCGCGAATGGACAGCTGTTACCACGGAAACCCCATCAGCGCGGCACCCAATCAGAGCGAGGGAACACTGATCTGTGTGCAGGAGAGCCTTCATCACCCATCATCTGTGCGTTTACAGCACATCCATCATTCACATACAGAGAATCCTCAGGAGTTCACAAACATCAAGCTGAAATACAGACGTGATGTCAAGAGATTTAAAACATATCAACTGTGAAGGAGAAATCACGTCTGTTCCTCACATACAACTGTGACTTAGTGCATCACGATGGCGTTAGATACTTAGTTTCTTTTTATGGAAAGTAAATATCACAAACAGTATATTATATATACAAAGTAACTGTACACTACTTATTTGAAAAGTAACTTTCCTTTCATGTGAAATCTTCCAGTAATGTGTTATTTTACT